>NC_047159.1:16191317-16491317 GCF_009819705.1 Hippoglossus hippoglossus | reverse complement strand
CTTGAATGATGTCATGTTCAGTTGTCTTTTTTTTTTACCACAAGCTGATTGTGGTGATTATTGGTGAGCATCGTTTCCCTGTTGACGCTGCGCATCATTAAACAGAGATTGTTCCACTGTTAATGTTTGTTTAAGCGAAGGCAATATAACATTTCCAGGCACTGTCTCCTCACCACAGACACACACACACAAACACACACACACACACACACACACAATCCCACACATGCACACACACAATGTAAACTTGAGACCCAAGTTTCAAATTTAGGTTGCTCTGCATCTACAATTTGAAGTCAAATTTAGATTACTTAAAAAAATAGATCAGGCAAATAAAATTAAAAAAAACTATCTATATCAAAAAGTTTTTCAATCCCCGTCATGACAAATATACATAACAAAGTTATAAATATATATAATCGCATATATAAATATATATATATATATATATATAAATAATAAATATAAATAAATATGAATCTTTTCCAGCACATAGCCTGAACTCTTCTCCTTTCACAGTGCCTTAGATTTCCCAGAGGATTGCCGGTGGTGAGATGTATGAGGCGAAAGGTTGCGCGGAGTGTGGAAGGCGTGTGGCGGCATACGGTACCTACAGATCAGCCTCTGTTTAGGGGAGTGGCCCCACCAAGGCCAGATCTGGGCCAGACTCAGTCCAAGCCTCTCATTAGTCATCGGCTGGGTGCCGCTTTCCCTTTTGGAGTGGTTATGGGGGAACCGGTGAGGGTCTGGCAGTTGCACTGTACTCCACTCCCAGCACCATCACAACCCGACCTCATCAAAGCGAGCGCTCGTAATTTGTCACAGAAAGCAGCCAATTAACATATGTTAAGGGAGGAGGGAGGACGAGAAAGAGGGAGGAGAGGAGGGGAGGGCGAGTGAAAAAAGATAGCGTATGATTAAAGAGTCTGCACAGCTGCACAAAATCAAAATGGCAAAGAGAGGTTTGAAAGAGACCTCAGACCAAGTAATCTGATAAAGCTTACTGTTACTTAACCCCATAAGCAGGAGCGAGAGGGAGAAGGGGAGAGGGGAGAATGAAATAATAGAGACCAACAAATATTAAATTACTGCTGTGAAGCTACAAGCTTTGGCAGAGAGCCTCTGCTCTCGATACGTGGCTACAGTGAAGGCCACTGTATCACATGGAGATGACCCTCTTGCCAAAGCACTACTGCTGTTTGACCACGCTCTATTTATAGCTCGGCGCTCGCCCTCGTGCCTGACGTAGTTCACAGTTACACTAAAATCTGCCAGGAACTTTCTGCTTTCACAAAAAATTTGAGCGCCTGGTGCACCGCAGCAATTATGTTCCCTTTCTCATGAAACAAAATGTGTCATTTCGTTCTTCATTTATTTTTTTCTGTCACAAAGTCTCCGACAAGTTGCTTACATTCCAACTTGTTTGTTTGCTTTCAAATTCTTGTTCCTCATGGTTGTTTTTTTGTTTTTTTTCAACATGCAGTGTGCGGTTTATTTATGCATGTGTGCACACCTGTGTGTGACTGTGTGTCTGCGCGCATGTCTGTTGTTGTCGATGTTGTTGTAGGAACATCTTGTGAAGTGAGTTGTGTGATATCCTGCCTTGTTGTTGGATACGGTGGCAGGCTGAATGCATTAGCAGTGCACGCCGCTGCCATTCTGTGTTCTGTCGTCTCTCAGCCACCTCTGCCTTGTCTCTCTCTACAGCGACTGATCACACGGGGCTGACAAGCGAGTTCGGGTCTGCGTCTGCTGCGCCAGCCTTCGCTACGTGGGCTCTGACTCGTTCAGCGAGCAAACATGAGAGAGGCGGGGAGGAAGCTTAAACAAATTTAAGTGATTTTCGAATTGTATGTCAAGTCGCGGGGAAATCCCTGCAACAAACAGGCTACAAACTTGAACAACAGTTTTATGTTCCTATACAGTCATTTTAAAAATACATGTTCATTATGGTGATTTTAATTATTATTATTATTTGTAGTAGTAGCAGAAGTATTGAAAGTTATGAAGCCTACCCTTTACTACTATATATATATAAATCATGACTGTTTCCTTTTTTCCCTCCTCTTCCTCTCTCGTGCACTCTTATCTTTACCATCAGGCATCAATCGTTATTTATTTATTTTCCCTATTTAGGGAAGTAAAGGGCCAGAGTGGAGGAGTGAAGGAGTGGGGGGATGGAGAGGTGGAGGAGACGGCGGACAGAGTGCTGCGCATATGACTCTCGCCGCTCAGTCGACTTCTTTCCTCCCTTCTTCCTCCTCTGCGTTGCGAGCTGGTGGTTCAGCGAAGGACCTGGCCGCCTTGAGTCCCCCCCCCCATGTCTACCCCCACCCCACACAGCACCGCCACCCCTCCGCTCAAATCCCTCCGCTGCAAAGCACAGCTGCACCGTTCACATAACCTCGCCTGCCCCCTCGTACTACCCCACCACCGCCGCCCCACCCCACCCCAGCTAATGATAGCAGAGCACGTCCCCTCCACAAGGCAACAGCTTTTTCCACTTCATGTACATACACACAAACTTGGCACACACACACAAGAGCATTAGACACACACACTAAGTAGTGGGCACATCATATCCCCTTTCCTTCTCTTGGTTCCTTCCCTTCATTTTTTCTCACATCATTCAATTTCTTCCCCTTCTCTTCACCCTGAGAAAAATCCCCAAGTCTTGTGACCCAAGGAAGGCCTGAGAACATTATACACACACACACACACACACACACACACACACACACACACACACACACACACACACACACACACACACACACACACACACACACACACACACACACACACACACACACACACACACACACACACACACACACATATCCTGCACAGTATAAGTGACCTGCATCACAGCTGTGTGTGGGAATTCGTACGGGTGGGTGTGCTAGCGGGAGGGTTGACTGAATACATGTATTTGCACATATACCTGCGCACGTCAATGTTCACACTGCATATGGTGCATGTGCATTGCCGCGTATAGCTCCATGTGTTATACATTTAGTCTATGTGATATATCTGTTGCGTGTGATGTGTGTCTATGTTAGCAGAGGAGGAAGGGAGGCGGGGGGGCGGGGGGGTCTCTGGGCTTCTGCTGCGCCTACTGTGAATAAACAACTCATTACACGTGTACTTAACCAAGGTGAGCTGGCGAGCAGTGGAAGCTAATCCCCGTTATCGTTCCCACCGTTTCTCTTCCGATTAGACTACAGGGAAGAGGAGCCCGGGAAGGTAGGCTGCTCAGTGCGTATAGGAGGAGGAAGAGTGGAGGAGGCGAGAGGGAGCGAGAAGAAAGAAAAGCATGTGAGTTAACTTCCCACAAGTGCCTTTCTTACTTATATTATCCTTTCTCACTCGATCTTGCTCGCTCTCTTCTCTACCCTCTTGCCTCCTCTCCTTCCTCCTCCCCTGTGGATTTCGCGCTGCTCTTCCTTGTTTTTCGACCATCTCTCAGAACTGGGTCATCGACAGACTGCGCGAACATGGGAGGGAGGAGAAGAAAAAAAAAAAAGCATGTTCTTTCTATGAGAACAATCCAAGGCTTCTTTAACAAGTAGTCCGCTTATCAAATTAAGCTGTCAAAAGCACAATATTAACAGGCAGCACAGATAGAGGGAAAAAGCACAAAGCAAGAGAAAAAAATAATGATTTCTCTTTCGCTGTGTATATACACAGTCCACCAAGGGCACTAGTGCTTCTTAAAGATTTCTCTCCTTCCCTCTCTCTTTATGTCCCACTCTTAACATGATTATTGGGCCTCTATTATAAGCGGCCAAAATGGAAAGGGCCACTCATTTAGTGGGGGAACAATATAGGAACAGGAAGCAGCAAGGATGATGCTCATGTTTGAACAAATTACAGGCTTTACATGCAGAGTTTTTCCACCTACGATTGGACACTTGTGCATCTCAGGGTCAAAACGTAAAGTCAAGCAAATAATTAGCTGATTAAATAAAGGAATACGTTGCCAGAAAAAGTACAAATGATTATCTGCCCACATAAGTGAGACATTCAAAATTAGTTTGACCCAAACAATCAAAACCTTTTCATAAATAAATGAATGCAGACTGCCTATAATAAGCCAGCTCCACTCTCGTATGTCATTATCAGCAAATCAATAGACTTCTTCTTTTTTTGTATTCAGCGATCCATCATTCAAAAAAACCCTCTCATTTCATTTAAAAAACATGTGAAGCCAGATCATCTGGTAGGAAAGCGCGAGCAGAGTGTGAGGGAAACAGTGCACGGAGAGAAAGTTAACGCTAACTGCTGTTCACAAGGCATATGTCTGAGACGCAGAAATTAAATTAACGAGACACCTCCGCGTACAGAAGGCAGAGAGGAGAGAAAAAAAAACCCTGTGACCTTATGCTCATAGACGAAGTATCAAAAAAACACACCTCTCAATTTGAAGACACTCTATTGTGTTGCCATCTTGACACTCCTCTTCAAGCATTAAAGTCTGCTCAGTATTCATAAGAAGGAATTAACTTGTTATATTTTTTTTTTAATCCGTGCTTGACTAAATCTGACAGTGTCAGATAAGGCCACTCGCGATGAACTGTGAGCCCTTTTTGTGTTTTTACTCCAGAGACTGATTTTCTCACACCCTCGATCTCAGTCCCATCCTGTTTGCCCGCCCCCTGGAAAGGGCGGACGGTGGCTGGATGTGACGTGGAGGCGCTGGGACTCGACTGGAGGCAGGCAGGAGCCACGACAGGTATCCCCCCGCACTCCCTCGGCTATTTATAAAACCGCGAGTCCAGCACAGCGGCCAAAAATAAGACGGAGGCCATTTTTTTCCCAAAATAATAAAGGCGGCTCCTTCGACCGCACACCTTTGATGCTTGCATGCCCAGACACAAACCCCCGGGATAAGAAATGACTAACGTCACCATGCAACAATTATTACCAAATATTAACAAAGTAGAAAAACTCCTCACTAGACAATAGAACCATCGCTGTACTCGCAGTGAGCATGCTCGAATGTGCACATCCTCACACATACATACACAGCAGACAAAAGTCAATATCAAGGCTGGGCTATTTCTGTAGAGAGCACTGTTTAGGAAGTGTGGGCCGGGTGCCAGTATTCTCCTCAGTATCGTCTGGGCGTCATTGCACTGCTGCTGTTATACAAACTCACCTCTTTCCTCTCTCACCCGCTCCTCACCCTTTCTACCAAACCCCTTGTTCCATTGTCAGTGCTCTCTGTGTGTGTCTGTGTGTGTTTCTTTTATACACACACACACATACAAGGTTATTTGGTTTTCCACTGGGTCGAACCACAGTGCCAGGTGAAAGCATCTATTGGCAGGATAAAGAGAGTGGCTGGTGTGAGATCACAAGGCCCCACTCTGCCCAGCAAACCTTGAAGTGAAGCGCCGGGCTGGAGTTTCAAACAAAGTGCCCCCCTCATTCATTATACATGCGACTGCACTGAAAATCTCCTTCCGCAACACCATCTCTTCTCCTTCTCTCCATCTTCCTCCCTCTCTCCTCACATTGTCCCTCTCCTTTTTTTTTTTTTTTTTTTTAGACAGAGCATCCATAAAGTATGAATAAAATTAATGACATCACGAGCTGCACTTTGGAAGAGCCACTGTAGGAAAAAGGCCATACATCATGGGGCAGAAGGAGCTGGGCCGAAAAAAAGTGTTACAAAAATTGAGCGAGAAAGAAAAAAAGGTGTGTGTGTGTGTGCTTCAGCCTTCTCCACCCTCAGGGCACCCTTCATATTGCTGTACATTATTACGTGTTATTACGTTTGATTTCAGATACTCTTCAGCTGAAAAGTTTGAACACAATTCATTTTTGTCTTCCTTTTTTTTTCATTTCTTCATGTAGCTGCAGCACAATTCTTTTTTTCCTACATTTTCTTTGTCGTGCTTTTTTTTTTTTCTTCTGGTCAGCTGAGTAATGTAAAGTGTTCAAAACAGCCCTGTTGCTGCACAGTATTTCACAGGCCGGCCTTTGGTGTGGGAATGGCACAGATGACAGTGGAAAGGAACACTGGTGTGGACTTTGGCAGGACGACGCTTGGTCGAGCTGCGTGCTCGGTGGAAGAGGGGGGAGCACTGAGCGTGGATTCTTATACAGCTTTTTCTCAACTTAGACGGTGTTAACAGCATTTTTAACAGCACGGTCCCCACAGAGTTGAAAAAGTGAACCGTCTTGATGTTGCAGACTTTGCCCAAATGTCTGATGAAAAACAAGCATCATCGTTAAGGCTGTAATATACTTCCTTGGAGCAGCAAAAAGAGATAAATACAATAACAGCACTGCCAATTGTTTGGAATTTACTGCAACAATCTTCCTGACTGGGTAATTTTTGACTCCCTTTTCCTCTTAATCCAGTATGAGCATAAGATCTATTGAAAAAAGAAATACCCGGTAGCAATGTGAGGCTCAGCAGCAGCGTGGACGGGGAGCAGTGGCGGCAGCAGCGGTGGCAGATCGTGGCAGCCGAGAGAGCAGGGGTTTCAGATGGATGTGAGCTTATGTGAGGCCAAGGCACAGAGCTACCTCTGTGCGTCTCACCGGACGATGTTGCAGAATGACTCGGCTATGTTGCAGCCGTGACAAAGATAAATTACGGCCACTGGGAAACATTTCTAGTTTTTTTTTTTCTCACTCTCACCGTTTCTCCACCCTCCTCCTCCTTTTTTTCACATTGGGTGTAGTCCAAATGTGTGCCACACCAAAGGGAGATGGAGGGGGGTGGGTTTCTGAAAATATATTAGGGGGTGAGAAGTTGGCCCTCGCCGTTCACAGGTCAGGTACTGTGTTTTATCATGGAACGTGCCTGATGTCGCCACATTTCTGCGCACGGACAGCAAACACCTCTCCCTCAAACTAACCCCAAAAAACTCACTAAAAAAAGGATTCTCAGTTAATTTTGGACTTACCGCACAATATGTTTGCAGCAGTTATAGATACACACTGTATGTGGTGTTACTATGTCTGGATTCTGTTACACTGAATAAAAATCTCACAGGGACGCAACTTGAGTAAAAGTCTGGTATTAAAGTTAATAAACTAATCTTTAAGCATTTTAACTCTCATTTTACTTTTCTTTAACATTAAACATCACGTCTGGATGCTGATGCTGAGGCATTCAGCCTGATGTGTTTGGACAAAGAGATGCAAACTCTCTTCTAGTCTAAATGTTTCTCTTTGTCTTATCATCCTGAATACTCTGCTCCCTGCACTCCTCCAGCCTCACTGCCTCCCTGGACTCGCTCGCTGTCCAAATATTTCAGGGAGCAGGCCTCAAGTATGGCGAGGTGTTTTGGGTGTCTCTTTAGGTGGGCTCCGCAGCTGACACCATGATCGTGTGGTCAGCACTGCTGAGCGCGGACCACCCAGCAGGCAGCTGCCGCCATATAATGACCAACAGGCCAGGCAGGAAACAGGAAGCAGGAAGAAGAAGGCAGGACATCCTGTTCATCTAGATCAATGTGTTAAACATGACATCACAAACGCATCTCCCGTTAATGAAAAATACCTGATCTGAGGCCAAAGAAAAGAAAAGAAAAATGCAGTTGGTCTGCTTTTAACTCACCTCAGCTCAAATACATTTCTATCTACGTTTTTACTGCGTGTGTGTGTGTGTGTGTGTTTGTGTGTATGTGTTTTGTTTTCCCTCTGTCTCTCTGTGCATCTATTTTCTCAGTTTGCCTTTTCAGCCCTCACATTGACACCGTTTTCCAGACTGCTCCATCATCGCAGACATCAAATCCTCCCCTCTTCAGTGAGAGAAGAAAGGAGAAAGAGAAACACACGCAGTTTCATTTGAATATACACCAGCAACACCCTCACAAAATTCAGACAAAAAAAACAAAAGCACAAACATTGTGATGCGCAAACAGACGGAGACAAGGCACAAACTTGAACACACACACACACACACACACAAACACACCTCCCAGACACACAGCACATACTGACAGACAAACACACAAAGAAACAGCAAACACAAAGCACAGCACAGCCAGAAGTCTACTTTATGCAGAAATATTCTAAAATGTGTTTTACAATACAATTAAACATCAAAGCCTGATATATTCCTCTGTGATCTTTAACACCCCAGTGAACAAACCCCACACACCCCCATCCACTTACAGTGTACAGAGAAAGTTGCGGAACGTCACCGCTAATTACTAGATAGAGACAGAAGAAGTCTTTGCATCATTATGCAGAAACCAGGACATATTCAAATATATGCACTCCATCCACCATAAACCATTCAAGGACTGTGTTATTTACTTTGGATTATTGTTATTATTTTTTTTTTTTAAGTTTAATGAGTAATTGCAGCACTTATGAAGCTACACAGACAGTGCTCCTAAGGCAAAGAAACATTTGGGTAAACATTTCTAACATGCACAACAGTTAGGACAATGAAAGGGAGATCTGTTGGAAATGAGTAAATAAACACACTGCGAGGTTGAGCCCGATGCTTTTCATTGACGCTATAAAAATGTGTCGAAAAACAAAAAAAGGAGGCTTTTCCTCCCATGCAGCAAGAGCGAACACCTGCCTTGTGCAATAAACACAAATACAACAAGCCCTTGAGTTATTATAAAACTTAAGTGTTTTCATCTGCTTATAAACAGGCGAGTAAAAAAAAAAAAAAAAAAAGTTTTTCTAACAAATGACTTAACAGTTCCACATTATTTGTCAGATGCATTTACTCAGAAGAGAGCTTATCTTTGCTTTTTCACATTTGGATTTCAAGTGCATCTCCAAAATTTATATAAAATAATAAGAACCAACATTAACTATGTTATTTACAGGAAATCCAGGAGGTGTCTCCTGACAGTTTATATGCTTCTTATATCGGAGGTAAATACGATTCCCTACAATTGACTCTTATATTACCTCCCTGTTTGACCCAAAGGGCATGAAGTCCAATTACACTTTCTTCAATATCTACCTCCAGATCTTGCCAACCTGCAATCTGCAAATGAGTGTAGTACTGAGCAAACTCTGCAAACCCCTTCCAAAATATTTGAAACCATTAGCGAAAGAAAAAAAATACTGAATTATTTGCTTAAATGTAAATGCTTCGGATGTTTCCATTAAGAGAAAAAAAATGTTTTCATAGATCTGGCTTTCCATGAGGAGGGAATCTTGAAACGTGCCTTCTGTACAGTTTGAAATGTCTGTGCAATGAGGCAGGACAGAGGTATACTTTACACCTTCTGTTTTTTTAAAGATGCAAGCTTAATGGCACACGTCTTTACAGCACTCGAAGGCTAACTCACTCTTTCTGGTCATGCACGTCTTGGCCTGCCAGGGCAACCAAGTATTCACACATTCATATTCATGATTAAAGATATTAGCAACTCTTTATTCAGCCGATATCAAAACACATGGATACTGCTGAGCATGGCACACAGTGTGTCCCTCTCCTTCACTTAACTAAAGCTTCACTGAGCCCCTGGTGTACAGCAAAGTGCCCTGACAATCGGCTCAATGCCCTGGCCAATCACAGGGACACGTGACCTTCTAATCCCTCTCTGTGAGAAGGGTAAGAGTGTGTTGTCACTGTTGGTTTTGTGAATCAGCACCCAAAATCCCAAATGATTTGTCAAGAGGAAGAGGTCTTAAGAGAATAAGAGAAATAAAGGCAGCGCAGACCAGAGAGTGTGGGTGTCGCAGTGTGTGTGTGTGTGTGTGTGTGTGTGTGTGTGTGTGTGTGTGTGTGTGTGTGTGTGTGTGTGCGTGTGTGTGTGTGCGCGCGTATGTGTGTGTGCGTATGTGTCAAACTGTGTGCGTACAAAGAAAGACAGGGGGAGAAAGGGACACGCCATGCTTTTGTCTTTATGCATGTGTGTGTGTGTGTGTTTGCATGCAAATGCGCGTGTGTGCATGTGAGTGTGTGCGTGTTTGCACAGGGTCTCTGAGATTACACAGCTTGGCTGACAGAGTCCTCTGTGTGTAATCGTAGGTCCACATGCGAGCGCTCACCTTCCTCTGAGCGGATTAACCTAACGCTAAATCCCAAGAGAGCAACAGGCCAGACAGGCCACACAGAACAACTTCATTGACGATGGGTAGAAGAGGGAAGGCCATGTGTAAAATCCTTTAATAGACTAATATGCTTTTCTATTTTTTTATGAGTAAACAACTCATATAAAAACAGCATAATGGATTATAAAAAAGTGGCGGAACAATGCTCAGGACACTACACCCTCTTAAAATGTGAAAAATGGATCTTAAATATTGCCTGTGCTTTATACAGGCTGTATTTTTTTTTAAAGAAAACTATAAAATGCAATCAAGCAGTAAATGACTTAATGTATGCAGTACGCTTTTCACAGAGTCACAAATTAGGTCGATATGCTGCAGTAGACAGCAACACTTTATCACTTAAAAATGTACTTTTCCAGAGTGCCTTCAAAATGTCTCACTAATAAACCATATTTCAAATTTAATAGCTTTTAGTTCTCTTAGATCTAAATAGTTCTTTTAGATCTCAATAAAAAAGATGTGGATATAAGAGTTTCAAGTTTAAAAACTGCAGCTATTTCAACATTAAAATGGACAGAATTTATTTAAGTGATAAAATTAATGTTTACAAATTCACAATAAAATGAAAGAGATTTACTTCGAGGCTCATTTTTAATGAGCATGAGTTGCATTGCACACAACCTAGTCAGTGCCACAATTGGTCCAAATTAAAATTAAGTGTGGCGTAGTAATTTTACATTTTATCACCATCCTTAGTGCGTCTGCACATTTCATCACAGGGCCTCACATCAACTCCTCAGTTCAAAACAAATAAATCTCCTTTTTTATTTCTAAAGCTGCAACCTGTGAAAGTTGTCACAGGTTAATTATGATGTCGTTATTAATCCTCTCACTGCAACAGGTTCATTTGAGCCTCATGAGACTGAACTAAAGTCCCCGTGTAAATACTTCCTCCTCAGTGTCGTGGAATTAGGTCTAAACAAGCTCAGACCCAAAGTCACAGAGAAGAAAGTAGAATTCAGCATGAACACGCCAAACACTGATTTACAGTACGGTTACCACCGAGTCTCTGTAATAAGCGTTCAAATACTGTGCTCTTTTATATTCTATTATGGAAAATTATTAATATTTACACCACTCTCTGTTTTCTAATATATTTATGAAAGTTACCTTTATGCATGTTTTCCTGATTAAATTTAAATCAATGCAGGGCAATTGTGATCAGTGCACCTCAGTATAGTGCGTTCAAACTAATGGAAAAATAATTACAGTTGCTTATGAACCCACAAAATAAGGCTATTACAGTGAGTTTTTTGACTCTATTGCTTTAACACAGCAAATTATTTTAAATATTAAAACTTCGGAACAATTTTTTTTCATTGCCTTCATCTGAGTTTTTTTTAAGTTTCTTGTCAAATCATTTGGTTGAAAAAAAATGAAATACATGCTAAACAGTTTAAATTCTACGTTTTAAACTACTGGTGGAACTTTTCAACACAGCACAGGAGATCAGAACATGCTTTATCATGTTATATGAGGGAGGGCAGCCTGTTCAGTGGCTGCAGCTCTGGGGCTGTGCGCCTGCATGTGGACACGAGAACGCTCCACAAGGTCGACACAGCACTCACACTCCAACCTTAAAAACACGAGGCAGACCTTCACTCTCCTAATTGACCATAAACAGATATTTGGTGTCAGCCTGTAATTATACCCCGGCACACTGTTGTCACCGGGATAAGTCGATCAGGGTCACAACAAATCGATGGACACAGTTACTTTACTTTGTTGAGGAGGCAAGCGCGCATCGAAAAATAGACCCCCCCCCCCACACACACATAAGTTTCATCCTCTGGAAGATTAAAAATAAACACGGTGCAGTCTGCGATGCGTCCCGGGGATGTTTGCGAGTCGGCGGCGAAGTGCTGCGTGCGCGGTACTTACTTTGTTTGTGCGTGAAATCGTGTCCGGGTTGAAGTGAGAGGTACAACAAGCGCCGGTCCGCGCCGGTCGTTTGGCTCCGGCCGAGTGACAGGAGGGGTTTCGCCGCCGCTGCTGGATGAGGATGGACTTCGCCAAGACGCACTTAAAATCCAGGAGCGCAACTTAGCGGAGGACGTCGCCGGGAGGGGGAGAAAAAAAAGTAACCTACAGTGCGTGGTAGGAGTCTCTCTATAATGTCAGAGGAAACTCTCTCTCTCTCTCTCTCTCTCTCTCTCTCTCTCTCTCTCTCTCTCTCTGATCGGACAGTGTCTGCTCAGGAGGCGGCGAGGACGCGTCGCCTGCTCTCTCTCGCTCTCTCTCTCTCTCTTTCCCTCTCTCTCTCCTGCTCTCTCTCTCCTGCTCTCTCTCTCTGCGCTGCGCGGTGCCGGTGGACTGGAGCGTCGTGGAGCGGTGGCGCTGTGCGTAAAGCCCCGCTGCTGCTGCTGCTGCTGCTGGACGTCTGGAGGCTGTCGGGGGTTTGATGTTGGAGAGCTCGTGTCTGCCCCTTCCCACACAACCCTGACCGCGTCGCTTCCCCCCTTAAACCCTCTCTCCTCTACTTCGAGGCGAAATAATCGATTCTCTCCCTCTCTCTCCCTTCTCTCTCCTTCTTTCTCTCTCGTTTTTGACTCCTGGAAAGGGGGCGGTCTCACATTTTCCAACTCCACTTTAATGAAAGAGGCACGGCTCTTTAATGCGTTATTATCGCGCCGGTCCCGATAGAGTGGACGCACAATTAACTGCTCAGAGAGACGGAGCGCACGGAGGAGGAGGAGGATGATGGGGAATGTGTGCTTTAACTAATGGAGCGACGCACGCCACGTTAAGTTAAACGTCTGCAGCCCACTTTAGACTGCAAGGCTAAATCCATGCTGACAAACTTATCTCTTAGTTTTGGCCCTTTTTGTTTCATGCATGCCTCGAAACAACTTTATCACGATCAGTCCCAACAGAAAAATCACACTTTTTCAAGATGTTTTCAGACCCAATGAAAACAGAGAAAAACACAGAAAAGTCAAATCCCCTTCTCCTCAATTAGAACAAAAACTTTACACAATTTGCTGCATAGACCTTGTATGTGCACCACTCTCACTTTGAGATTTTAAGACTAATTGTTGCATTACGTGTTCAATAACCCCCTGATAATAGGCCTATTCAATTCCGCAACACATTCCTCCATGTCTGTGCAGCATTAATGATGCCTCCTCTTATTTTGAGTCTGTACAAACCTTCCACCTCCAGCATGCGTGCTGCCAATCATTCTCCAGGACCCAGCTATCTCCCACAGTATAGATAAGCGCTGACACAGACAGTGAGCATGGGGGAATTACCAGGCCTTTATCCATCCAACCAAATGATTTCAAAACATCCACTCTATTAGTGTGAAGGCAACAATTAGAAGAGCAAGTTTGCCACTTCAGATAAGAAGCAGACAGGCAGCGCGATGGCTTTTTGTACAGAGATGTGTCGCCTGATAAGCCTTGTAATACCACAGTTGTATTATACTCACATTATACGGGGGGATGTATCGTTTTAGAAGACATTTAATGGCTGTCTTGAATGAAGCCTGTTATAGTCTGATACACCATCAGGCCTCACTCTTGGGTTTTCATGAATCCATTTTTGTAAATAGAAAATATATAATCCCAGACATTGATTAACATCAGTTTTTAAAGTTCTTTAGCATTTTTTTGGATGGTTAAAGTCTCACACTGTCACTTGTGCAGTGGCAGATCTAGGATTTTTTTTAAATCCAATTGTATGCCAATTATATGTCCAACATCCACCCATGATTCCTGATTCAGTAAGGTGCACATTAAAGTCATTCCTACTGTTAGCTCTGTAGATTTAAGCAAAGCCACACATCATTGAAATTTCTTCTTTGTTCAAACACAAAGAAAGCTCAGAAAATAACAACTCTTAACAAATTGTCATATGTATTAATTGTGTTGTTAGTAAGTGACTAAGGGGCACCTCAGGGGCTAATCAGATTTCAGCTGGGGCCAGTGCACCCCCAGCCCAGCCGCTGGATCCACCCCTGCACTTGAAGTAATAATAATAATAATAATAATTTAATTAATACAGCGCCTCTCAAGAGACCCAAGGGCGCTTTAGACGGTCAGTACGGACAAAAAGAAAAAAGAAAAGGAAGTCATTCACACAAAACAGGACAGAAATAGACTTGAGCACTAATGGCAGGGTGGAGTGTTAGCTGAGGCCAAAGGCCTTAGTGAACAGGTGGTGTTTGGTTTTACCAGTATCCTTACCTTCATTGAATTGGCATCATCCACTTTTTTACTGAAAGCATTTTTTGTATCTATATGTGAATACATAGAAAATCATTTTCCTCAAAGTTTCCCTGGTCTTAGCCGTACATGCCTTTCACTAGACTGTGTAAAGTGTAGGTAGATACCAGGCAATCTTCCCCTTCCCCTTAAGTTCATCTGTGAAGCCTCAGCCATGAAGGCAGCTGCCCGCCCAGTCAGTCCGCAGTCATTTGAGGTAGGAAATGGAGGGACATGAAATCAGTTAATAAATAAATCAAGCTGGCTAATATGCTTGACAGGCAAACATTACAGCCTGTAACTGAAGCCGCTGGTATCTGATGACTCGGGATACCACCTTCACATCACCTGACCCTTTAATCTTTAATAGCCTTTCCTCTGGCCCCCATGCAGACCTCCATGATAATCAATAGGGTGCAAGTCTGTTAGAAACAGTGGGTTCATGAATGCAACATGGCAGACGTCAATGGAGTCACATATCAGAACCGTGAAAGAAATGTACAGATGCGACACCCCTAATAGAAACAGTTCCCTCCTTTTAGACGTCTTATCGTGTGCCATTGGCAACTGCATTAAATCTCCCACTGACATATGAACACCTATGGGTGCCATGTGAGATAGTACGTACCACATTGAAGGTTCCTTTCGTCTGCCGTCAGTGTTCCTCAGTCATGTAGCTTCACTGTGCTGTCAGTAGTTCATCGTATAGAGGTCTTTTTCAGCATTCACGATGCTTGAGGTTGTGTTTGGTTGGCACCTGGGGGGAGAAAATAAGAAGGACGTCTTAGGAGTGAACCTGGAAGTAGTTTGTGCATGTGCAGTTCGGTGTGTGTGTGCTCAACAGCCATGTGAAATATGAAACACAGAGAAGTAAATGGGGGGAGGTGGATTGAATACATTCTAATGGTGAAAAATCATTAAACGTGGCAAACACTGGCTCATGCATATTCATAAACGACTGTCTGACTTGTCTACAGGGATAAACTTATAGTGAAGGCGCACTAACAGCCTCATTCTGAGCTCACACATTTAATGCAAAGTAGGGAGGACCTGCTGTACAGTATTCTCTGCTCTCATGAGTGGGGGTCTACAGCTTAATGTAGAGACCTTAGAAAGAGCTCAAAGTAACGCAGCCAGATATTACATTAGTGTAAAGTCAGTGTGTTGAAGTTAATTTGGAGTTGGGTGTGTTGTAGGATTTGGATTTTGTGTTATCTTGAGCCAAAGCATTTTCTCCTTAATTAGAACAAACTAGATTATTAGTTTCTTGCCTTCTGAAACTTTCCTAACTCATTAGCCATTGTCCTTTCCTCCCACTCCCAGTACAAGCAATGCCGAACTTGTGTTTTGAGGTGTGTGTGTGTATGTGTATGTATGTGCGTGTGTGTGGGTTGACAGTGTCATCAAAGCCCGGTGGAGCAAAATCAACAGTTTGCCAAAACAATTATGTAATTTCAAATATGTCGCAGTGTGTATACACACACTTTAGGCTTTTGGGTAAATGCAATTTTGTGAGGTTTGGCATCAGCCGTGCATGAAAAGAGGAGAGGGAAACTGCGACTGGATGTTAAGTCAAACACATAAGTGCGGTTTGCTGATATTGATCTTGCTTGGATTGTTTCTTAAGCCTCTCCTGGCAGTCACTTCACAGCATGTGTCACACACACACACACACACACACACACACACATACATACAGAACAGCTCGCCTGAAAATGTGTTCTTTTTTTTTTGAGGGAGAAAGAAAGGAATGTCTCTCTCAAGCAAAAGATAAAAACAAACACATTTCCAGGGCAAACAGGAACAGCCCGGGCTCAGTGCAATCTGTTGTCGATCATGTTCACGTGAAAACAAAATCTGCCTGTCAGAGTAGATGATGTTGTCAAGCACGCTGCCTCGCTGCTCCTGAGAATTAGCTAGCTATTACTGAGGCACTGCGAGACACATGGAGTATTTGTTGCGCGTCAGATATGTCTGAGCATGTTTCCATCTTTATTTGGTATTTACCACTTCTTTCACAGTCACTCTCCCTGCGTCCGTTCCCTAATGACTCCAAGAGATATTTGGTGTTTTGACGCCAGATTGATGCTACATGATTTGATGACCAAATTCTTCACAGGGGGCACGGAAAGACCTGCAGGCCAGTTTTACTCACGGGCTCAGCTGGGCATCTATAGATCTTACTCCCGCACATGTGTATGTGTGCGTAGGTGTTTGTGTGTATGTCCGTCTTATAGCTAGATCAATATGATTGTTAGAAGGCAGCACCGACGCCAGCAGAGTTTGATTCAAGAATATATTATGTTGAAAATTATGACTGAAGGTATATATTTTCCTTCTAAAATGTATGGTGGAAAAGCCTATGGTAGACTATTAAAGCTGTTATGTACACTTTAAAACATTTTAAGAAAATCTGGCAACAAAGTAATTTACAGTATTTTGTTGACATTTAATTAAGAAAAAAAAACAAAACCTGTAAAATAACACTGTAAATTTCAGTGAAATCATTTTTCATTTTTACAGTGTATTATTGAATTGAGTAGGCACATATTGAGTTAAAGGGAGAAATTAAGCCTGACAAGGAATTTATTTACATATCAGCCATATCAGCAATATATGGACAATTTCCAATATTTAAAGGCAATGGTAAATCAGATCAAAATGTCATCCATCATTACTACAAGTGCTTAAACCTGCTGGAGTGCGTTATACTCTACTGCAACTTTTATATGTAATATATATAAACACATTTTAACCCATCTATATTTCAGTAATTCTATGATCATGTTAACAGATCATATCCACATTGTACAGGACACGATCAGTGTGAACATCTGGGTTTGGTTCTGAGGTAAAACACAGCAGCCTCAGAAGTCGCCTCACACCGGAGAGATGAGAGATATTTCCCTGTCGATCTGCGCTCGGTCTTTGTTTAAGTCATCCAAAGCGAGATATTACACATGATGATGGAGCTCCTTATTAATAAGGTTTATAATGAAATTCAGGGGGCAATATCATTAGTAATTATAGTCACATGTATTGTACCACTGTACAATATAATTAGAGGAGCAAAGGTGAGAAAATCTGTTAATTAACTGAAATCCTATGTCCTCATATTACAAAATATATAAAACAAAGAAACCCATGATTCTGAGGGAAGTATTTATTTGTATACTCAAATGAGCTTTTGTAATATGAAGGTTCCAGTCTGCATTCTAAATTTAGCTTGCAGGCAATATTACCTTGATAATTCTACCACTGAAAGAAAGCAGTAGTAGCATGTACTATAGCAACTTGTGGTAATTGCCTTCACAAAAATATGGCATATAAATATAATTTTATGTGGTTTAAGTAAACATGTTGCTGCAAAAATTGCATCCAACGATGTTATCTAGTCCTGGAATGACAGCATATTAACTGCAGGCGTTTCATCTGTCGCTTAAACAAACTAAAGAAATCCCTCCACCATCAGCTGATTTTTATCTGCACAGTTTGGACATTAAATGATCCCACATATCTCATAAACATAAAGCCACTGCAGTCATTTTATTTATCACCGCTCTGGTCAGAACACTGCTATGTCTGCTTATCATTAGCAGCTGTGTTCCGTAATGGTCTGACTAATTTTTCAGTGAAGCCATAAAGAGCGTTCATTTCCATAACACAGTTTTTCTGTGTGGCTTGGCCATTAACCGGGTCTGGCGAGCTTGAAACTCACTGTACCATTTCACACACTTCCTCGTCCTCAGGGTTAACTTTCAGAACAGCACCCTCCTGGATCAAAGCCACACAAAGCAGAGTCGAGCTCAGGAATAACAAGAGGGGCGACTGAAACCGTAATGGCCACATAACGACCCCTTACCGAGCGGAGTCAAACGAGAGGCATCACCGGTGATTTGCATGTGTCATGTTTAACCAACACTATTCTGTCTGTACACCTTGTATGCATTATGGATGAGCCACAAGCTGAACAACAAGCTCTGCCTTTGTTCTGCCGGATGCTCCAGTTACATCATAGGAAAAGCCCCATGGTCCTGTGACTGTGTGACAGCGCCGACGGCTGAGCTGTTGATCAGACCTGTTGCTTCTTCACTTTGTTATACTACCATGTTTACCATGAGTACATGTAGACACATGCACACACTTTGAGATACACGTGCACTCATTCCTACACCTACCTGGTGCCTGCTGAGGAATCCACACTGATCCTAGTGCTAAACACTTTAAAAACTTTTTAATGCACCTTTTTGTCAAGATGAGATTTACTAACTTTAAGTAAGAAAGACGATTGATTTTTTATTGGGAATATAAATCAAACTGTATAATTGACACAGTTTAAATATCAGTCTATGCCTCCTTTCATTTATTATTGTTTAGTAAACAAATCCTGTGCAAAAGACAAACATCCAAAAAGCATTTAAATATTTAGAAGAGTAGCTGTTTTCTATATGATAATGCAGATTTCTGCAGAGTAATAAACTATATGAAGATGTAAATACTGATTTTAGAATCAATATGTTTTAATGTTATCCATGTCATGAATGTATGGAAGATGAAGTGTGACACCTGCTACATATAAAAAGCACATTGTGTAATTAAACATGCTGCCTGCAGGGGAGCTCTGCCTCCCTCCTTGCACAATACTATTTTTACAGTTTTCATAGTATGGATGTATCGCCACATACAAAGTTTAACCAATATTTGTTTATCATTTTGGATAATACAATAACATTCAGTATTAGTAATTATCCCACATGCAAACAAACGTTGACTATATATTTTTACTTTTAATTTATGCCATGTTTTATTATATTCCCTGACACTTTTCTCTACTCGTCCTCTCTCCCTGTAAAGTCCCTCTAAGGTAGCAAGTATAATTGCACACACTTTCTCTTTTACATCATGTACTCAAATAAAAAAAGAGAAACTCATTTTCTCTTAATGATTCCTATGAACTACTGCAACATCACCAAAGTTATAAAAAAAATCTCACCGCACTTTCTTAATTTTGTCCACACAGGGGACATGACAAAGTATGTTTTTGGTCTCTATTCAAGAGGTGCCCCCCGGTGTTTCCTGAAATGGTTCCAAAGCTGTGTCTGTAACACAGTTAGATATGTGGTAATAGAACCCAATAGAACTGAATAACTGCATCTTAAGGTATAAATAATAATATGAGCTTTTTACAATATGTTACTGATATTCCTTTATTTAGCAGCAGCTGAAAAGAACATCCACATGAATCCTATCTTAAATAACTGGCAGCTCAAGGAAGAAGATTCTATTTGAAACATCCATAATTCTTGACCAGCAGTGGTTCCCATTGCTTTCAGATCAGGGATCAGATTACACAAAGATCTGTCCAGGTTGAGAAACAGCATCAACAACACCAGATGACAGTTATTTTTCCTCCCACTATTTTATTCTTTCACAAGTATTTTACTGATGATGAGTTTCACTGAGTATGTTTGAGTGACAGATGTCTACCCTGTATTACAGTGAGCTTATAGCACATAAGACAATCACTTTTTCCGATTCCCATAGTAACCATTACACAGCAGAAGTCCCCTCTGCTGATGTTGACCTCAACCAATTCCCCTGACAATTAAAGATCACTCAGCATGGCTGTGCAACTTCTCCCACACTCCTAACAAGCAGCTGATAGCATCTCGCTGTGAAGAAAAGCAAGGGGAGTGGAGCATAATGTGTGTCTATAAGAGGGTTCCCCAGCGCTTATGTTTGATAGCGAGGCCTAGCGACCATTGGCGCAGGCCCGTGTTACACGGCAGAGCTCAGCAGATGAGCGGCAGCGTCTAAAGCTCTTTGTGCCTCCAGGATCACCCCCCCGACTCATTCTTATTCAGACATGATCAGAGGGGAGGCAGGCAACTGAGATTAGCTGCAGATCAAAAGAGCTGCCTCGCGCCAGCACTCATGTTTTGTAGATTTAGGCGGCCCCAGCACACAGGCGTTGTACAGTGGCGGCGGAGCGTCATACTGTTTTCTGGCCTCGACGGTGCTCAGGGGGGTAGATGGAAAGAGAGTTTTCAGACAGGAGGCCAGACTGCTGCTGGAAATCATCCAAAATTATATAATAAAGACGATAGAAGAGAATGAAAAGGAAAAATAAGAGCAAAATGACTGTGCCTTTACTGGAAGCCATTACAGCGGAACAAAGATACTTTTGCTTTCCATGCCATCGCAATCGAAACTGCCTCCATATGTGAAATAGGTCTCGGTTCAGTTATGATTTCTTTAAAAAATGAAATGCTCTTTCTACAGCAAAACAGGGCATCTTCAGTAACTCAAGAGCATATGGATCAGTGGTGCCCACCACATAACCATGGAAACTAACGGCTACCCTAACTACTGCTTTGCTTTCTGTTAGCAGCTATTACAGAAAAAAACACAACAAATGACTTCTTTGCCTTATCTTAACCTTCCTATTAATTTACATAAAAAAAGTAGAAACCAGAAAACAGCATATCTGCAATGAATCACTAAGTTAAAACTATCAGTGACCACAAGATTTAGCTTTTGTATCAAGACGGACATTAAACATGTGAGTGTCAGAAACTATGACTAAAATTTGATTTAATCTACATTCACATCAGACATCTCCACTGAAGATACACAAGCGTTCCCAAACTTCCCACTGTTCATGGTGCATAAAGAAACAGCCACAATGAAGCGCATGGCGCAGGGTGAAGGTGAAGTGACAGGATGAGGTGAATTTCAAAGGCAGAGAGGCAACTGCGTAAGAGCGTTCGCCTCCCTACAGAGAACAAAAACAACGTGTTTCCTCAACTCCGTTGACCATCAAAGCCGTGGAATTCAGGGGCAGAAAGCTTGTAAGTGCTGGACTGAGCGGTTCCTGTAAAGTGGGTCAAAGTTCCCCAGGTCTGGCCTCTTTGGGTTAAGGACAGTAACTCTCGTCACGGTATTATATATCGGTGTCTCATCTAAGAGATGTCTCTCTTTTCTTTTTTTAATCCATTAATCTTCCTCTATTTTTGCTTGTTACAGTTTTGTTTGTAATTTGATGAGAAAGGATGCAATTAAACGCGTGAAAGTGTTAATTGTATTTGAAGTAGCAATAAATATATTTGATCTAAAATAAAATCATATGGTAACATTTTATGGAAATAATTAATCAAATTCAGGAATAATCAGACTTCTCCTCTCTTATCCAACGACTACATTTAAATAAAATTTCAGAGGAAAATATCCAACAGTCATTCACCGCTCATTAAACCTAAATAAAGCCTTTGGTTTAGTATTAAATTCCACCAGTTTGGTTTGGGCCTATTGCCCCACAGTAGAAACATTTTATTATATTATTTGTGAGCCCCTCTTTGTGATATGACAAAAGTTTCTCACTTGTTTTTAAAGTTTTGCACAGTTTGTCTTAACCACTGAAATGTGTGGCGTGCCTCACTGAAGTGTGTATTTGCCACTAAGGTAGCTACCTTGAGGGAATGAGTCATTTCTAAACCAAACAGCAGGTTAAGGCCATGCTCTCTTCTCTCACTGATAATTCCAGATTGGGCAATGAGACGTTCTGAGCAATTACCCTCGAAAGTACCAGTAACCTAAACTGACTGTGAAGAATTAGAAGCAGAGAAACAACACAATAAACTCCACTGAGGTGACTGAAACCATTTGTCTCTCCTCCGAGACATAAAATGTAGACTTAAAAAAAAAAGTAGGATCCTCAATCCGCTATTCCCTAAGAGCTCAGCAGAGGTGACTGTCGGCAGCAGGGACCTGATTCCTCCTTCAGCTGTGTTCCAGTGTCTCTGGTGTCTTTTTACTTTGTCAAGAGCAGGAAAAAGTCAAAGTAAACACCAATTAAATGTAGTTTTTAGCCTCGCGGAATAACTGTTTCTGTATTTGGTGACATGACAAAGGCATCATTCACTAAATCCAGCCAGGGTATAATGAAACAATTAGTCAACTGCACTTCAAAATAAATTTCTGCTGAATTCAAACTGAGCAGCTCAAATATCAAAATTATGGCTTAATCTGTTAAACATGTCATGACCCACTGTGCGGAGTGCGTTTAGAAAATCCTGACGGAGACAGGTTTTCCACTGACAGAGTGAGATTCATAGGAGGGGGGGGGGGGGGAAAGGAAGGGAATATAGGTGTAGAGAGAAAAACTCACCCGTGCCGTTTCTCCGCTTCCCCAGGAAGTTACACCCTGCAGCACCAGCTGAGGCCCGGTTCAATCAAACAGGTCTAAAATTAAAAAAATATATAAAGAAATGAAAACAAAAGAGACAGTCGAACGAAAAAAGAAACAAAACTGCCTGAAATAAATGTCCTACATGTGATAAAGCCAGACCAGCTGGCTTTGAATAGAAACCCCCGATTTGGGTTTGTGTGTTTTCCCCCCGATCTCCGTCTGAACTGAAACCAGGTTTAGTTTTTTCCAATACCCCCCCCATCGGCACTGCCACCCCCACCGCTCTGTCCCAGCTGAATCCACCTGTCCCCATCACTCCTGAGTAAATTTAGCCTTCCGAGGGATCGGTGACACCCCCCCCCCCCCCCCCCCCCCCCCCTCAAACACACACACACACACACACACACACACACACACACACACACACACACTCCAGACCTTTGTCAGCACTGGCATATATGCCCTGGATTAGTGCCCCCCCAAGAATGCCGCCATCTTCACAGTGGCAAAAAAAGACCACCCCCTCCCCTCCTTTTTCCCCCTTCACACACCACAACTTGAAACTGTGTAGGCGACATTCTTAGTCGAGCGACAGTAAATATCCAAATTTAACACAAACTTCAAATGCGTTTCTTTAACCTTTCTATAGGCATTTCGAAAAAATATGCACAGCTATATAAATGAGCCAGATCCAAGACTTTGTATTATCGACATTCCCAGATTAAAAGCTTATTTAAACATTATTACTTCTCTAATTCAGTGACCTAGGGTAAAACATATTAAATAAACTCTGCTGTAGCAAACAATGTTATCTGTTTCATAACCCGCATCAGCTTAATATATGTGAATCATAAGTAAATTATCCACTGGAAGAGATTAACATGGCATTGATAGCATCTTGTCAAATGTCAAAATACCAGGTGCAGTGGTATACACCTATAATTTGGTAATTATAAGCTCATTTAATTGAGTATAACTATGACTAAAATCCACCCACAGTCTTGTTTTTTTTCCAAAGAACCATAATGTTCAGGAAATGTTTCTCATTTAAAACCTGATAAAAATCATGCAGGAGGAAAGTTTTACGAGACATTTCTCCCTCTTAATGATACATTCAGAAGAATGTGAGTTTAAATCATAATATCCTCTGTGACTGTTTGCACATTAGACTGTTGTGGAGGTGGCACAGATGTAATTGATATTTTTAATCAAGTATTTTCCAGACAGGTTCTTATACCTGATGTCAAAATCTAATATAATAACACTGACTGATGCATTTAAATAAGTATTTTATATATACATCTCTTCAAATCAACAAAATAGCTAATGTTGAGATTGATGATTTAAAGGAAAGATGAGTTAAAACAACTGACTGGTATTTCCCAGAATGCATCCAAAAGATGAAATCCACCTTTACAGGAGATAAAACAGTGGCGTTCCCTTGACGATACGTATTCACACCCTTGTGACAGTGAAATATATTTTGTATTGATCTGGTTGTATTGTTTACATGTTTCTGGGCACAGATAATTAACTAATCTGTTTATTCTTGGAAAATCCTGTCACCATGACTACCTGTACACTTATACATTTAGGCGTCTGCGTCTGTCTCCCTTTTTATTTTTCGCTATGACCTCATTGACAGGAATTCAGTCGTCTTTTTGGGTGGGGGTGGGGCGTGGTTGATGGATGTCGGTGGGAGTTCATGTAATTATGACAGCGCCAGATGAGGGAGAGATTTGGTGTCGTGATCAAAGCAACTTTACCATGGTGATATCATCTGTGTTACAGCCGCAGAGACACGTTATTGCTTTTTATCACCGGAGAGCTTGAACAATACGCAACCATTTGCATGTGCAGACATATCCACGTTGAGCGGGGTTAATTTACTGGCTTGTGTATTTTGGCGGAAGGTTTCTTCTGAGTACGCTGCCCTGCCAGTAGGGGCCTGGCATTTGAGGGCATTTGAGCAGTTTTTACCTTTTTTTAATGGAGCTGTGGAGCGACCAAGTGGAGGGACAGAGGACTAAAGCCCGGTTGTCTTTTTATGGCAGGGTATGAGTGTGGCAGGGTCAAGAGGGGGGAAAAAGCAGCATGGCAGTCTGTCGACCTCAAAAACCACAATGGCTGCAGTACAGTCAGTAAACTTAAATCAAACAAGGACCAGCCAGTCCAAATACACTCTTGTTTGTTCTGGGTTAAGGGATTTTTGTCTAGCCCATGCATTTATGCGTGTGTTCATGCATGTGCATTGTAAGTTCGGAATTCACTCATTAGTGCACATATGTGTATTCTGGTGCATGCCGAGGGTGCATCTGTGGCTCACTACACTGTGGGCCATGCCAGTGGTGAAATACAAAGGGTCCTGTCAGCTGAGAGGTGACGGGCGCTCAGCAGGAAACGTGCCGTGGCGTCCTCTCTGAAAACTTGTTTCACTTTGTTTTATTTTCTTTTTTTTTTTCCTGTTACTTTATCCTTAAATCATCAACAGAAAATTAAAGTAATTATCGTAATGAACCCACTGACAGGTTTATGTAACTCTGGGTGGATTTATGAGTGCTTTCATAACAACTCTACAGTAGTCTGGGACAAGCCTACAGTCTGGCTCGGAGCTGATGCCTATGAGAATCACTCGTACGAATACAGGCATGTATGTCAGTTTTCTGGGTTTCTTTTTAAATGATAATATGCAGAAAACCGTGGCCTTTTCTGGTGAATATTTGCATGCGTAACCCAGAAGGATCGTTTCTTCTTTCGCCCACAGTGCAGTGCATGGCGTGAGCTGACTTCAGCGGGTCTGCCCAGCCCTCTGCTCCACACAAGGTCGCTCTGTGTGTGTTCGGCCTCGGAGAATGAGGGGAGGCCGCGGCGCACAATCACCACTAAGCACATACCTTTCTGCCCCACAGTCCCACCAGCCCAGACACAAACCCCCGGGGCTGTATGTTTATCAAGCGTCTCGGGGTAAGACTGCTGATTTAGGACCACTGCTCAGGTCCCCCTTTAACCCCCCATTTTCATCACGAATCACTCTCAGTTAAAAGGATTTGAAATGCTGACTTTAAATCAGCACTCCCAATCTGATGTGCTTGATAAATACCATGCCCAGGCCTCGACCCAACCTGGACCATAGTTAGATTAACAAGGTTTGACCGGACCGGTCCTCTGGAGCTCTGTCCTGATGAGCGGTGTTGGTTTTATAAGAGGCCCCCCTGTGAAAGGATCTGATAAAACACAGCAGGAGGAGGGTTTGAGAGAGAGCTGCAGAGTACAAGAGTTTGAGAGAGAAAGATTGAGAGAGACAACGACAGTGAGAGATTGAGAGAGCACGAGAGTGAGAGAGCGAGCACACACCTCAATCCAAGAACAATATTTGGACTGAAACCTTACCCTCTCCATCTGGCTCTTTTGAAGGGTGGATTATGACTGGTGCCATGGCTGAGTCTTTATCCCACACTGTTCCTTCTGTAAGCCCAGCCTGACATTTTTCCTAAAGGACAGTTGTACAGGAAAAGTAAATTCCCTGACGAGTATCAAACATTCAGAGAATAAATCACACACACCTACGTATGTATTCACTCCTCTAAATTGACGCGATGTAAATTATGTTCACACACAATCTGTCTAATCATGAATTAGACCGAATGAAATCCAGGTCTAACCAACATATTTTTCTCCTTCTGCTTCCCAGTCTGTTCATCCTCTCCTGTGCTGGAAAAAAGAAAATCACAGAAAGCATTTTCAGGTGTCCATGGTAACAAAGTGAAGCACTTACCCTTGCACTCACTGCTCTGTGTTCACTCTAACTTCCACATAAATCTCTCTCATGTTTCTTTCTTTCTTTTTACAGAGTACAAATTGGGATGGACGGCTCATGTAACTATGGACAAAATACTGTATATTAGCTGTATATGAATATAATAAAAAATAATGAAACATGTATGATATGGTGCTTTGTGAAATAACAAGAGGATTTTGAGTGGCAGCAAAAGCGAGCCTCTCCTCCTCTTATTGTGATTCAAGCTGCGGCCTGAGGCACCATCTTTAAAGTGACGGGCGGTCCAATTGAAACGTCAGTCCCATATCTACAATTCAGGGGAGGACGTCAAAGATATTAGCTAAAGAGTAAGAAAGAGCAAAAAAAAAAATTGGATGACTTCCTGATTTGCCACATCTCATAAGCTTCCATGAGTAGATTGGAGCAAACTCAAAATACCAGAAAAAATGAGCACTTGATTAATATTCACGCTTCAAGTTTTAATCGTTGACTTAGATACAGTGCCACCACATCATTCAATTAAATCTCAATGATTTAACTCATTTTCTCCTCATATTGCTCTTTGAGTGCTCTCACCCCTGAGTAAACCTCCACTGCAGACGATTTGATATGACAACCAATAGGAACAGAGACAGTGATAAACTTGTGATCCCATTTGAACCCAACTTAACTACACACTAGCACATTCAATAAAGCCATATTAACTCAATACATGATCCTGACTTCCTTTGAAAGCATGCCAAGCAAGAAATTGCCTATTAGTGTGTTTTTCAAAGTAAAGCTATATATAGCATCAACTCATGAGGAGTTCATACCAAGCTTGATGAATCAGACTATTACATATGTTTGTGACATCAATGCATTTAACTGTGCTGAACATAAATTGTGACATTTCCATGTAGGTTATTGAAATTTAAAGTACGATAGTAAAACCTGATATATAAAGGAAATCTCAGTCTCTTGAAATAATCAATATTTTTGAAGGCCGATACGATTTTTTCATGTGATGACAAAAATATAAAATATCTTGTCTGTCTGTATTAGTTTGTAACCTTTGTGTAAGTGTTGTGTGAGTGTTTAATCAAGTAAGTATTCACAAGTAAATTCATCAACATCAATAGCCAAGCATCATTCATTTATTTCCCATCAATCCTATTTTTCCTTACTTCATTTTCAGGGATCATTGTGGCTTTTCTTCAATGAGCGAACTGGGAATAAAATGTTAAAGATAGTCTGCACCTCAGTCTAAAAGTACATTTGCTGACTAGACACAAAATGCACAGATAGGTTTGGGGTCTTTGGTAAAACTCTGGGGTCTTGTGGTTTACACAATGGCACGGTCAGGTAAAACAGAGAGGCACGTGCTGCGAAGACCATATAATTTTTGGGTTCAAATTGAATCGAGAAACCAATTCAAAGTTTAATTAGTAACATGATTAGTAACATGATGAACACTGGTATTTTAATGTTACTAGATCAGAATGATATATGATAAAAGTATATTCCCGTTTTGCACACACCTTGCAGTATTCACAGTAGAGTAAATTTCCAGGAGCTGTACTTGTTGTAAGTGCAGTGATATCCGGTTGTGTTAGATCCATACGTTTGCGTCACCCTTTGAGATCATGACAGACGAGTGTAACACTCTGTTCTGTCAAACGTGCGACATGAGAGGGTAAAGTGAAGCAGCCGCAGCCTGAAGCACAGGGAAGCTTGAGGGAGTACAGTACTGTGGTGCCCAGGGAAAACAAAGTCTCAGGCCAGAGGTTTAGGGTGTTGCCTGGCTCCTCTGTCAACTGCATTTAACATGACAGAACACAACTCTGAGAGGAAAAAGTGATATGTCAGTTGTTTTATTTTGGCACGTACTGTATGACTGCCACGCAGGCAAGGGACTGGAAGTGGGAACTACAAGAAGAAAGAATTTCAAGGAAGTCACTGTTGGAAATTTCTGCACAAAAATGCACAATTGGTGATATATCCAAAAAGATATATTGCTTTTTAAAACAAGTAAATGGTCTGGTTAATGGTACGTTTTAGCACTTATAGTCTTGATGACCACTCAAAGCTCTTTATGGTACAGTTTTGCCATTCAAAAATCCACACACATGCATACAGTGCATCTATGGGCAGCACTTTCTCTATCACACATTACTAACACTACCGGCAAGAGGCAATTTGGGTTCAGTATTTTGCCCAAGGATGAATCGACATGGGAAATGGGGGTGATGGGGATCGAACTGCCGGCCTTCTGGTCTGTGGATGACGTGCTCTACCTCTTGAGTCTACCCCTGAGTAAAAGCTTCAATTCAATTACTGAATTCAACAAAATAAAGAGGTACATCCATGTATCAGGCCATTTCTTCCCTCCACTGCAGCATCTTCATTTCTGATTTATATTTCAGAGCACAGTGTGATATTTCTTAAATGAGTGTGTTCATTAAAAGGTGTCTTGGGTCTTCCAGTAGATGCTGTCATGGTGGTAGCGCTGTAATGTGTGTGATATAAATCTTCCCCGCTTTGTGGTGGCTCTGACTAAGGAAGTCCGCGGGGCCTTCTGTGCACGCCTGCCAGCCATATTGCACGCAGGTTAACACATCGGCATAAACGCATGAGAGGCAAAGACACGCTCACAAAAACAAGCTTATGCACGGACCTAGACACAGTGAGCCCATCTTGCACATGCATTTGCTGACACTGTATGTAAAGGTTGACAGGGAGGGAGAGAGAGAGAGAGAGAGAGAGAGAGAGAGAGAGAGAGAGAGTTGTCATCCACCTGTCAGGAGCAGTGATCGCTTGCGTTTCTCTCCGCGGCCTCTGCCTCACGCCCTCCGTGTTGAACGCTGGAGAACAATCATTTAAGCGTCTCCCAATCAGCCCTTTTGCCATCTTCAATTACACCTTGCCACCCTTGCATTTGTATAATTTGCTAATCTAGCTGAGGCGTGGAGCTGTCAAATGTGCCAGAGAGAGAAGCAAAGCATGATGGAGAGGCATGTCTCTGGATCCTTTACGCCCTGGCACTGCAGACAGATTATGATCACATCCGACTGGATTATTGCTATTATTTTAATTAGAAGTAGCCTTCGGTGGTTGCATTCTATCTGTTAACAATACATTTCTTTCTTAACAATGAAAGCAGAAAACCTAAGTTTTCTGGAGGAACAAGGCTCAGTGGTTTAGCATCTTACAGCTCGACCAGTTATTCTGAACAAAGTACTATCGAGTGTTTTGTGCTTCCAGTGCTTTATTTTCTGTCATTTTCCAAAGTCCAGGACATTCTACCATTGCAGAGGCACTAAGGGGTAAAAGCATTTTGAAAGGGCGGCTCTTGGTCAAGCTCAGGACCTGCTAGTTCTGAGTAGATGGATGTGGAGTGCCAGTATAACCCTGCATCCCCAGTCATTACGGTGTTTTAGTTTAAAGTGGCCGATTGCTCGCCACTCTCCGAACTGAAAAAAGCACCTAAAAGTACAGTCATTGGTCGGGGACAAAATCAACTGAAACCAACTGTAAAACTTTACTATTCTTCATATATACTTTATCAATGCTTTCTCACTTTCAATAGTATTTAAAAAAGCTTGGTCAATATACTGTACATTCACGAGCGAATGATAAGGTAAAATAAAAAGGTCTCTCAGGACTGTGTCTTCAGCAGGTACCTGGAAAAAGTTAAAACATTTAATAAGCATCATTAGGAGGGATGAAAATGTAATCAGTGTGATTGCCTGGCAATGACAATGTAAATAAGATTTTAAACGCTTCTCCAAGGACAGAAATAAGAGATCAGTGGTAATCACTGCCACGCTAATTTTCAGATTGGTCAAACACACACACACACACACACACACACACAACCTGATTAGTTAGTGCAGCTTGTTACGAACAAATGTGATGCTTCAATTCTGCTGGCAAATCAAACAAGTTTGGCTTGTGGTTTCAGACTCATTAGAGTCGATCTAAGAGATCTGCTAAAACGGAACATGTGTCCTTGGTACCGACTCAAATACCTGATCCAATCCATCAGCTCCCACTGTGAGTCGGAGCCAAGGCACATTAAGACACATTCATCTGCTCTGCAAGTGTGAATGGAGAAATATACAAGAGGTTTCAGTCCAGTGGAATGAACACACACAGTATCTGCAAAATAATATACATACTGTACGTTTACAATGAGTTATAATGTATCATACGTGCAAATATACTGTAATTACTAATTATATGGAACATTATACTCGCGCTCAGTGCAATTTATTATAGAAGATGTAATTTACCATTAAAATGTTATAAAGTTGTGTAATCCATCTTTACTGTTGCTCACAAATGTTTAGATTATTTGAAGATTTCCACGTGTTCCTTAATATCTCTTGTATTTGGTTTAAGTATTGTTGATACCTTAGGAGTAGTGTTTCCATTTTCTGTAATTAACAGTTGTACTCATTTTCAAAGTCTGGATCACATGCTCCTGTATAAGGGGCCAACACTGTATGGTGGATGTATCCTGCTTATATCCTTAAAGAACTCATGACTTAAATTACATTCACAGGCAAGAGAAAACTAAAGAAGCAAATATATTGGGTTGTATTCATGTGTCAAAATGCATGCTGTCATAGTACATACATAATAATAAATAATATTCCTAACGCTCCCATGCCTTGATGATAAGCCTCAATCAAAAACTTCATGTAAAAACTGTGTACTGTATGTAAACCAGTGTAATCTATATCAATCTGTTGTTCCAAACAGAAAGAAAATAAAACAAAAGAAATTATAATCCAAGCTCTTTTTGTATTTGTATGTAAACTAATTTATATTTAGGAATGTTATCAATATTTTGTACACACGACCTCAATACAAACATCGGACAGCCACTGTAGATGAAAGAACCTAAATGAATCTCTGCTCTTTGTAAAGCTGATAATCTTTTTTTATACTTTAGTAAGGGTCTGTGTTTCCTTCTGAAAGTCGACGACATCCTCTGATATTCTCACATCTTTCCTTTTGTTTTTATTCTTTTTTTACTCTGAACTGCGTTTCCCTGTGAGTGTGATTAGTTTCAGGAGCAGGATTGGCTGCAGCTTTACAACACACATGTGACGATGTAATAAGGCAAACGTGTGGTTCCCCCCCCCCCCCCCAGAAAAAACAGCCCTTCTTTTGTAACCATCTGTTTAGAGTTGTTTAAACCGATGCTCCGTCTCCGTAAGATATTTAGCGTCATTCCTCATTTCTCACCAGGCTGCTTGATGTTTCTGAGCGACAACTTTCATCTCACCAAGGTCTGTGTTTTGGTTGCAACGTAAACAAATCAACAGAGGACATATTTACCTTTTGGCTGAAAAATAAAAGGCAGAATACGAATGAATGAATGGAAATAGTAACACACTCTCAACAGCTGTATAACATGTGTTGTTGTTTCTATTCTTTTATGACTGCGTTTTTATTTGTTTTTATGTTAGTTTTATGTATTATTACTCGCGTGACTTATTTGTGAAGCATTTTTTTATAACTCTGTATTGAGAAGTGCTACATAAATAAAGATAATATATTATCTGCAGCGTGTGTAAGAGTATTGAAAAAAGTATTTTAGCTTTATATCACTTACATGTTCTCACCTTAATCAAAACTTCTCTCACATTACTCCGGTCCTGCAGTCCTGTGCACATGCGAGCTCGGGTTATCAGATAAATAATGTCTCCTGTCACGAGCTTTCCATGTTGAACAGCTTTCTGTGTGAGGACAAGTGTAGCTGTTCAGATTTTCCCAACTGGACTCCTGACGGACACTTGCACAAACAGAAATGCAACACCTCTACATCAGATTCCTCACGGCTGAAGGAAGGAGCACGAGCGGCAACGAGAGGGAGGGAAAAACAGACCGAGTGTAGCCACTAATACATATATACCCTGTGTGTGTGTGTGTATATAATGTTGGTACCTGTGTATTCAGAAGCTACACCACTTCAGTGCACTGATAAACATTTTGTTCTCACACTGTTGAAAACACCGTCGACTAGCGATGAATACGACGTATCTGTCAACACTATTTTCAGACTCACTCTCCTGTGCGTATCAAAACTAAACTGGGTTTTTTTTTTCTCTCACAACCCAGAAGAGAAAGTCGACACAGATCACACAATATAATCTTTATATTGAAAGACAGCTGTACTAAATCCTTAATTGAATGTAGGAATCAAGCCACCATGAATGATCTTCTTTACAAGTTTAAGGCAACACACAGAAATGTGAAGTAATCCAATGAAGCTGTCTTATGTGCTCAGGCATAGCGCGGGCACTTTTATGTTTTTTCCAGTAATGTAAAATGACACTGAAACAGCAAAACCAATGTTTAACACTGACATGTGGAGGCTGAATATTGTTCTGTACATGAATTTTACATTGCAGGGTAGTCATAGTGACTCATCGAGCAACTCGGTTGCCTGCTGTTAGGCACAAAACCTGTCAAGTGTTATTTTTCTTTTAATCCATAGATTCTTAAGCTTAATTTGCAGCTCCACTCAGTATCAAAATAATGTTCTATTTCCCAACCAATCAAAAAGTTATATGTGTCAGTAACATGTCATAAGCTAATTAGAATTTTAAAACCTTCAGTGGATCGGCCACCTTTCTTTCCTCCCTCCGATTTTTTAAAAATCATTTAGAAAAACTTTAAAAACATCAGAATTTTTGCATGACCTGTTTCACCCTTGAACAGGGCCGTCTCTAGCTTGTTTGGGGCCATAGACAAAAGTCAGTGCTTTTAAATAACACTTGGGGCGGCTGCTCCACCCACATTTTGCAGGCTATTGGAAGGGGTGGAAGTCAGATGTGACACATTGTCTACACAGAAAACATAGCTTCTTTTAAGACACACTTTAACTACTCTGCTGTGTTTCTATTGTTAAACATAATTCCACAGAAATATGCTCTTCACATACTGTAGGTTTACTGTTTTTTTTTTGTCCAGGATGCGTTTGTATCTACAATTCTCAGAGAAAAGATAGTGATCTCTAACTATACAAATTCCATTAGCCATTCTGTTTGAGGTTAATATTATTTTACGTTTGATTATATGTTTATAACTTAGGATTCACGTTATAGCTGATAAAATAATTAAGTGTAGTTGATAAAAGTGTAACATTTTCATCATAGTTGTAACTATCATATTAATTAAGTCTTTTTGGAAGAATAATATTACAAAGTAATTTAGCAGTAGTTTAGGGAATTATCAAAGAAAGGTAGGTTTGTAAAGTTATTTTTGTAACATTTGTTCAAAATGTTTATATCATTTTTTATGACTTGTATTTGAAAAGAAAATACATGTGACTGTATTTCCGGTGTGTTTTGATATTAAAAATGCAGAAAAAAAGTGGGGTAAATACAAAGAGCTCTGAATAAATAGAATTGCTTGTATAAAAGCCATACATGCTACAAACAAGCATGCAAACAAATTATCATATTGCACAAATTTGAAAAGCTGAAAGTCATCTGCAGTAATTGTCAGAGCAGAACTTCCTTCCTGAGCTGAAAAGCGAGGGCTTGGACCTCCGCAGCAGCTGATAAGCCTTTGTGTGTGGAGTTAGTTATTTTTTGGGGGGAGTGGTACAACCCGACTAAGAGACTTTATTGATTCAAATTAATTAATCCACTTAGAGAGGAAGAGGATTCTGTAGCTCTGCAGCGACTTAAATAGTCCGCACAAATTGAACTGTAAATTTGTTGTCTTTAATGATATTCCCAAGTAATTGAATTGCAGGAATGTTTCAAAATATGTGGCATTAGCATGCAAAAACCGTGTGTTTCAGCAATGGATAACGCAAATAAATTTGATATTAATTAATTTTGGATACGGTTCAAGCCTATTTAGTGCGATTGTAATTACCATCTCTGCAGTGAAGTAAAAGCATGTGGGTTTACTGAGGAAGAGCAGATAAAGCTAATACAAATTTATGTTTCAGATATTAGTAAATACTATACTGAAAAATGTATGTCAGAAGAGGCTGCATTTAAGTACATGATTTTAATTTATATAAGAAATATCATTATCATGAACTTCCGAGTTTTGTACAATAATTCTGTTCTGCACTGAAACTGCAAACCAGTATCTGAGCTGTTTTCAGTATATATTTTTAAACTTTGTTATATATATATATATCCAGTGGATTTGGTCTGAAGGTAAAGTTGTAGGTGTCCCATATTGCCTCCGTTCCTCTTTTTCCTCCCTAATACTTTGTGACAGCCGTACCACAGCATCTTTGGCTAATCCCAACAGGAAAGCAAAGATTAGACATTTTGTACCTGCACAGACACTTTCACGTGCACTCCATGACAACTGCCACCACCTATGCCAAAAACAAAACCAAAAAGAGTGAAAAACATAGGCATGGAAAAAAAAATAAGTACGAAACTAATTATCCCAATCTAATTTACTGAGTGAAGTTGGTGGGATAATTGATGCAGCGTCGTTCCTCGCACATCTGTTTTCAGTGACATGTGCCACGGTGTGTATACGCATCTGTGTGTGTGTGTGTGTGCGTGTGGTTTGGCATGCTTCTGGAGACAGGTGAGAGTGCCTTCACACCTTCGCTGTGGATGTTTTTGTCACACACAAAAGCACACTACACACACAGAGGAGGGACACGCATGCATTAGTTAAAGAACATCATCATCCCCATTGTGTTTATGAATTCAGTGTTCATGGCATACATTGTAGAACTGACACTATACTATTCAGTTATGGATGCAAATATTTGAATGCTACAATACATGTATACATCCCTTGTTTGTCACATTAAATCAGCCACTAAACGTTTTCAAATAAAGATGGGATTGAAGAAAAGTTCCTGCCATTTCATATAGCTCAGCCTCTAACTGATGACAACTTGTGAAATTAGTACAAATGTATATGAAGTGTTTTTAGCTGCGTTTAATTTGGGAAGCATATGATTTTGACAAAGACTGGAATCCCACATTATCTTCAATGATTCTCTTTGCTGTAAAAAACAGAAGCCCAACAGAAAAAGATCATTTCCAGATGTACATATTGACTCTGCATCTCAAGCTATAGCAGCGTGCCTGCACTGTACCTTCAATCAAAAGACATCACTAGCATAACTTAAACTCATTATAGTCATAAAAACAATCCAGGCTTCCAAACTTCCATCAAATATTCACAAATATTAATTTTGTTGGGTGGGGAGCCATTCATTTCACCATAATGAAGCCTTAACCATTTCAAACTAAAATTGTACTCTGTAGAGTGCACACCTCCACCAAGGCCCAACAGTCCCCTTATAAAACCACATTTAAATTCACTAGATCCTGATTTTCATTTTGATCAGAACCAAATTGCACACACTCATAAATATGTGTGTCCCATGAGCACGGCTGATTTTTCATTAGGATCCATAAATTACTCTCTGAGAAATCAAGGCAAATGTGAAAGAAACTCTCTATCTCACAATGTTCAAGAAAGTGAAAAAATGTGGATCCGCCTCCTGAACCGGGAGGTGGATCCAAATCATGGAAATTGGTGAATTAGTTCGTGCATACTCCTGCTTATAAACAAACAACGGCGCAGGAAAACATAACCTTTATGGCAGAGGTGACTTCAGGTATGATTGCTGAGATGTGAGTGTGCATATAAGACCTAGTAAACATCATTAACTATTATGAGTATTGAACCATTTCACGTAATCTCTATTGAGATGCTGCAGTTTTCCCAGTGTCCACCATATTTTTTCCCAACGATGCTGAATCACTGTTGATATCATGCCTTGAGAGCGGATGCAACAGGATGACCTTGCCTGCTCAAAAGCTGTATCCCCCCTTCCTTAGAAGGACCCTATGGTGAGGGCTAATGAAATGCAACTCCTCTCCAGTTCCCCAGTGAGTGGAAGAGGATTTCTCTGATTGAAAACTTCCTGGAGGTGTCTTGCTTGGTTTGTGAAACGTTGTAATTACTGCTGGGGGTCTCCTCCTGCTCTATTTGCAGGGGGGCTGAGCAGCGTTTGCTCGCACTCCAGGGTTCTCCCTCAGTTCAGCACACTTAGGCCCTTCTAATTAGAGCCTCTGCCACGTCTCCGTGCCGCTGTCTCCGTGCGCAGCTGGGGACAACCCCCAAATCAAGCTGCGGCGCACAAACGGTTGCCGATGTTCAGCGAGCAACAACAGGCGACACCTTCGATGTGATGTGAACATTAGCTCCTTCTCTCTCTCTCTCTCTCTCTCTCTCTATCTCTCGCTCTCTCCCATTCATCCCCTCCCTTCTCCTCTTCTCCACCACCACCACCACCTCAGTCCTCTTTTCTCCATCCTTCTGTTTCTTCCCTGGCTTTGTTCTCCCTGTTCTCCTCACCAAGCTCAGGCACAGCAGCTACAAAGAGCCCCACATAGGAAGATGAGAGGGAGCAGAGAGTGAGGAGGGTTCAGATGCCGCACAGCGCTTGTGTGTTCCTGCGTGTGTTTGTGTTTCCGTGCGGTGCGAAACTCTGAGAGTGTGAGGCGGCAGGAGATCGCCAGGGTAGTGAGAGTCGGTAGTACACCCAGAGGCACTGAGAAAGAACAGAGAGAACACTTGCCCCCCCCCTCATCAAGAGCAGTTGCTCAACCCCCGAGGTGAGGTGATGCAGGGATGGGGGGAGCAACGAAGGGCAGAGAGGTGCCAGGCAAAGCTACATTCATCTGCTTTTCTCTTTCACCTGTTCACCTTTACAGTCTCTTCAAACTCTCCCCCACCCGTTCTTTATACCCAGTGGGTTCATGGAGACTAGTGATGTAGTTTCTTTTTTTTCTCCACTTCTTCTTGTCTCAGATAAAGTTGAGAAAACACCAGCTGCCTGTATACTTGCAAATCTATACGATACAAGCCGAGGTGCTAATATCCTGCGCAGGTGAAACTCCCATGGATGTGTGGATGCGGATGTGTGTCGGTGTGCATGTGTGTCTGTTGGGCTGCAGTTCAACATGCCTTCATCTCAGTGTGTCCAAGATTTTTGGAGGGATTTTAATCATCCTCTAAACCATCCAGGAAGACGTTGTTCTACTCTGAGCCTCTGTGTTCTGCTTGTATGTGTGTGAGAGAGAGTGTGTGTGCGTGTGTGTGTGTTTGCATCTAATGAGTTAGTGTTTGTTTTGATCAAGAGGGAGGGGTGCATAAACATGGATGGGAAAAGCAGTCTTTGAGTCATATACAATGAGGGATGAAACACTGTGCAACATAGTGCATGATGTGCCCTCTGGGACTCATTCTCTCACACACACACACACACACACACACACACACACACACACACAGGCTGAGCGTACTAGCATCTTAATCAATTGGGGAAAAAAACAACTCAAACCAAAGAGCAGCCATGTTTTTGATCAAAAAATGCATATGTATGCATATGTACTTTTCATCTCTCCTATACAGTGTATACTTGTATTAAAAGAAACAGAGCGAGGCGACCTCGTTCTCACCCAACAATATGATCCTGCACCTGGACAGTTGAGGGAAGTGACCATATAACCCAAGATCTCTCTCACTTCTGCTCTGGCTTTCCTTCCATCTCTTGTGTTTGAGAACACACACCTGCAGCCAACCACCAACCACGTGCCACCCGTCACTGATCCGCCGACTCCCTCTGATTTACAGCTTCGTGTCTGGTGAGTAGCCGAAGAATTCTGGCTGCCGAGACACTGAACTCGACACTGAACACCTCTTCAACTACACGGTACATCAAAAGGACAGCAACAAATGGCTTCGGCTGTCCAACTTAAATACCATGAATGTGTGACTAAGATGTCAGGGAAACTGACAAATACTTCATACTCCTGGTGTAGTATAGAGGTATTTTTGCATGGATTCTTACTTTTAATTTGAAAGTAGATATCGTAGATGTGACATGTGGGGCGAGAGAAGTGGGATGACATTCAACAAAAGGCCTGATTTAAACCAGGAACACTGTGATTATGTACATTTTCCAACATTACTATATAAATAGCATTTTATCATTATCAGTACTTTAGATTAATTTGAAATAAAGTTTAGTATCAGTGTTCATATGTGATTTATTGTGTCACATACAAATTCATTTAAATGTTACTGAATTCAAAATGTATTATATCTGATAAGTGTGGGTATAAAACCTGAAAGAAAAAGGATAAATAGAGGAGAACGAGGAGTGTATAATAATATATTTGGCCAAACACAACTCAGAGAACTCTACACTACATGCAGCTTGGACTCCTCTCCCTCGTGATTTCACCAGTAGCCGAACTCTGTCATTAACACTGTCAAGTGAGCAACTCTTAAAACTGAGTGTGTCTCGCTTTTTTCCCTCCACGGTGTGGCCCGTGCGGATGGAGTTGTCATCACTTTAGTCCTCGCCCTTGTTTTAACACATCTCCAGGGATCGCTGCTTTCTTGAGCAGACATTTACATTCACCGTTTTTACACAGATTTTTTCTCTCTCCTCTTTAAACTTCTTTCTTGGCAGGTTGACCTGTCGAGAGGAAGCCCACGTTGCCTCACAGCCAGTTGAGCTGCGTTCAAAAGCTGTTAGAGCTGTTCAACAAACGCCTCATCTGGTTTCAGCCTCTGGGGAGCTCAGAATCCTCCAGAGAGCGTCTTTCCCATCCATGCCAAACTTGAGATTATGAATTATAATAACAAGAAATTGATTAAAAACACAGGAATTTATGAAAAAAGAAAATGATAAGTCAATAAAATCATGTAAGAGAGGTCAGAGTAGATCTTTTGACATTGACATAATTTGTTTCACTTCAATCTTGTTGCCACAAAGGTGAACTTTATGCTTTCTATGAAAAATAAATGAATGTGTAATGGACATGTGCGGACGTCCTTGATGAGGCAAGACAGGTCTGATATGTAAAACCGTTATTTAGAAGATTGTGATAGTTGTTTAAAAAACTAAACGCTGTCATGGTCTATTCACTTGTCCTCGAAAGCAAAGACATTTGCAAGCAGGCGACCATGTGAGCATAACCTTAAACATGAAAAAAAAGCACAAACAGTGTGTGCAACATATCCACATACATACGCAAGCATGAATTTCCGTGCAGCCGTCTGAGCAGAAATGCAAAACACATCCATGTGCTAACACGTGCTGTATTAAACAAAACATTATGCATTATGTGGGTTTTTTTCTGTGCATGCGAGACAGAAAGTGAGAGAGCAAGAGCGCGGCAGACAAAGAGAGAGCCGCACGGCCTCCAATCTCAAGTAGCGAGAGTGATATAACTGAGAAAGCAAGAGGACGTGGGAGGCGAGAGGGTGGGTGAGGGGTGACGGGGGTGCTCGTCTAAACTCGTTTTGAAAATCAGAACTTCTTTTCTAAAGTCAGCATTTCAAATCAGAGCGTGTCCCCTCTCATTTAATGCATCATTTTGCGAAGTGATAAATTTGTGAATTAGACATACATCCTTTTTGCTTTTAAGATACTGGGCCTCATAAGGGGAGGGAGCAGTGTGGAGGATTTAAGAGCGTTTCGCCGTGTCAAACATTAAAACCCACAGGGAGAGCATCAGCACAATTAGACTGGGGTGAAGGAAAGAGGGAGAGAAAAAAAATCCACAGACAAAATCAGGATCTTAAGAGCAGCGGCGTTATTCGTCTGTACAGTAACGTGGTTATCTGTCGCGGGTGATCCTTTTAAACGCTTCGTTTGCAGGGATAAAAGCAGAGCGGAGGAAATAAACTTAGTTCTGCCTCCAATCTGTAAATCCTTGGTGGTCATGGAAGATGATCCCAATTTGCTTCTGAGCAGCACTGTCAGATCTCACAATAATAAATAATTTAAGACTTTAAGCGGCAATTATGCTCGATAAATGTGGAAAGCCTGTAGACCACTGCTTGCCTTAGCCAGACGACGATGAGGTTCCTGCAAAAACACACCAGTCGCTACTTATGTCATAGCCAATAAATCATGCAGAAAGGCTAATGAAAAATATTTCAGTTAATATCAATAACATTCCTGCCAGTTGCAAATCTTTAAGTTTACATATAAATATGTAATCCAACAGTTCGACAAACAAACTTCACATTTTCTTATTCAGCTGTAAAATGGGGTAAATTGTACTTAAACTGAGCCGTTTTACTCTGGAGACCAGTTTATTAGGAATAATGAACAAAAAAAGGAGAAAAAAAAAAGATAAGAAAGAAAAAAAAAACTTTCCAAATTGAGCTCTCCATCCACACCTACTTCATATGAAGACTGAAAGAAATATTTATCTGATTCACTAAGATTGGATAACAATCATTTTAAACCCATTGCCAGTGATGTATCTTAAGCAGCACACGAAAGCCCCCAAAAAATAGTTTCATATGATAATATACTACGTCATAACACGATAATTATGTATGTTGTTTGTCTGAGGTAATACTTTGAATGTGATCAGGTCAGTCACTTTATATTTGACATAATGTTGGTCATCTCCGGAGTACAGTGGACTTTTCCTGTTCTTCCTTTCTCATCTTCATCTTACCTTCTTTTTCCTGTTCCCTCTACTCATCTCTACTTTCTCAAAGATGAGCTTTAATTGGTCTTTTCATTTCCGCATGTGTCCGAGAAAAAAGTAAAAACAGGGTCAGTTCATCTTGTGGTTGCATTTGACACCTGTTCACAAACCGCATTCAAACAAAAGCAATTTCCCTGATAATTCCCGTCTGACACTGGATGGGTGGAGTTGATTAGTTGGCAAGTTACTTCACAAAAGTGAAACTTGCCACTGTTTAATGTTTTATAGGAGCTGTATCAGACAAGGGATTAAAGGCTTGTAAAATTCTCCATCTACCTGGTTTCTACTGATTTAGCAGCATTAGCATAATCGAAGAATCACCATGTTGGGTAAAGATTTTGTAGTGATGTCAAGATCCTTCACTTCACCCACACACAATAAATGATGCTGGTAATTAAATGAGAAAGTCAGTTTTCTTGGCATTGTACAAAATCTTTGCAGCACCAAAGTAGAGCTACTTTTAGGAAATGTTTTCACTACTTTAAACTTCTGCGAAAAAACACAGACACCCAGACCTGTGATCTTTGTAGGTACGACCATGGTAACACCATCCAGGCCATGATCTGCTATGTGTATATACTGTATACTCAATATAATTATAGAGCACAAAGGGTCAAGACAGATATGTAAAAACATCTTTTCAATTAGACTGTAACAGTTATATTTCCCTTTTTTCCTTCAAGCAAAAACAGGAGAGAGAAAAACAAATCTGTGCCCCTGTTCGGTGGTGACTTGGCAGCTCGTCCGTTCTCGTCACATGTGTTTAACACATCTGCCAAGTGTTTCAACAGCATCATTCTCTCAACAACACCAGGGGGCTGGGCAACAGATAAAGACCAAATTGTGAATGATATAATTCAGTAAGTAAATTGTCGTAGCTGATACCATTCAAGGATGAACCATCAGACATCTGCATGACCTTTGCTTGGGCCAGGATCAGCTGTATCCTCATTTCCAACTGTTGTCTGTGGACACAAATAATGAAACACTTATGTCTTAGATTGTGACCTGGCCCTTGCATCTCAAATAAAAAATGTATTTTACCATCTCAGAAAAATTACCTGCCTTTATTTTCAAAGGAAGACATAGAGAGACTTGCAGAAGATTTTATTTCTAGCAGACTTGACTTGATGTTTTCAAGTCTCCTGCCGAAATCTATAAAACATTCAGATGTTTCAAAATGCAGGAGCTTGTCTTCTTACCAAACATGGTGAGCACATTACTTGACTTTTAAAGGCTCATGAGGGAGCATTTTCTAGACCTATTATCCAGACATTTGGTATTAAGTGCCATCAGGAGCCATCTCTGTAAGAACAGATCAGAACACCTGCTCCACTATATAAAAACCTTAAACCTACTTTTTAAATCTTACACATTTATATAATTTCTACTGGATTTTGAATTGTATTGGCTCCCCCTCTAAGGTATTTATATATATATACTTTATAAGTAACTGCTATTGATATGAAGCCGTTGCTGTATGACACTATTACTATTATCATTATTGTTGATATGATTCACAACACATAAGTGTAAAAGAAGAAAAATAAATCTTGATTTGGCGTAATAATGAACTACGGACATTTCTGTAATTTCACACATAAATTTCATACACTTCAAAACTATTACACACTTCACCTACTTTTTCAATCTTAATAAGCTCAGAGAAATATATCAGCGAAATTTTAGATATTTAGTTATTTAATTTCATGTATTCAAATCGTCATATAGTTTTTGTGATGATTTATAATATTGATTAAATCACAGTCGACATGTAGATGCTCATGTGCAAACTGATGTCATGCACCTCACACTTGATAAATCAAGCTAAGTTGTCATGTAAATAAAGGTGTTTGCTCGCCTGTGTATTCACAGTTCTACCTTCTGTGTGGGAACAAAGCAATGGTGGTTCATAAAAACACACCAGAACAGCGTTGAAACAAAGTTCTGAGTACTGACAATGACTCCCTGAAAGCCTGAAACGTGTAATTTCAGATCATGTCACTCCCAGTCTGGGTTTTAACCAGTGAACCAGTGAATCAGTCAAACAACCAAGTAAACAATAAGTAGAAACAGCCTGAGCCGAGGGATGCTGGGAGATAGGGCTGTCTGGTTTCAGAAGGCTGTGCTTAGGTTTGATTTCTCTCTCTGTGGTGTGGTTTGTTCTCTCATGAGCTGTCTGCCTCTTTCTGAAGCCCCATGTTTGCCTTTTGTTTCTGCCAAGAGATATGCCAAATCATCAAGTCTCCCCCAGCTTCCACTGCAGCTTAGGTGAGACACTAAATGTAGAACAATAATTACACAATTCAACAATAAAGGATGGGAAATTACTCCACTGCTCGACATGTTTGTACTTTTTTTTTACAATGTAATGTCATTCGATTAATCTTTTTATAAACGTGATTTGAACTAAACCTCCCCCTAAATCATCATTAGTTCTTTTGCTCGAAAGGAAATATTGCCAACACAGCATTCACATTTATTACTGACTGGGAGCTCTTAATTCCAAGATGTGAGTTGTGAGGTCTGTTAAACAACATGCTCATTTTCATTTTTAGGCTGGCAAAGGCTGCACCAGGGAAACAAAGCCAGGGAGCGCCAGAAACTGAGAGAGCGAGAAATACTCAGAGAGAAAAAAAGAGGCTACACGGTTTTAGATTTTAGCACCGCTGACTATTTACCTAGAAGAGTCACTGTGTCCATTCGGTTTAGATGGAATCCTGTTCGTGAATACCTGCATTGAGCGGCCGGAGCAGAGGCGAGGCTGTGCAGGCCACGGACAGGCAGGAGCCACTGGTCACCACAGGTTTGAACACGGTGCCCTCATGCTGTTTGCTCCGCTGCCGCCTCCTCTCCTGCACGGCCACCGCTGTGTTTGCTCATGCGTGGATATGAAATTGCAGCAAATATGATGTGATGTGCGGAACTGAGTGCCGTCTTGCAGGGAATCGAGACGCATGTTTATTTTATTTTAGCAAAGTTATTCTGATGTGTGTGTGTTTGTCTAACTCCTGACAATCCTGGTATAAATGATGTGTGTCCATCAATAATTAATCATTGGCGGTTTAAGGGTAATATGAGCATGTACCTGAATTTGATTTTGAACAATTTTAAAATCGCATCCTGCACAATATATTTATATATTATATATTATAATTTTAACTCTGTTAAATTTGTTTTTAGATTCAAATAAATAATCAAACTAATTAATATTTTTTTAAATGCTGAAAAATCCCTTAAATCCAAATCAATGACATCCCCATGACGAGCCGTTTCACCAACATATTCCCACCACCAGGACAGTTGGAATGTTTCCCTCACAGACATAAAGATTAATGTAATTCCATTGTCTAAATAAATAACTCAACAGTGTAATTGGTATTTCAGTGCACAAAAGCATCACACATGTTAATTGTTGATATTTAACAATGACTATATTAGTTGCTGTAGTTGCAGCAGTATCTTGTGCGAAAGGCCGTCGCAAATGAGTATTTCTGGATTCCACAGATGTGGCCACCTGGGAACCAGGAGTGCGGAGGCATGAGGAGAAGACTAGAGAGCAGGGGTTTGAAAAAGAGACGAGGGAAAAAGAGAGAATTCCCAAAGACTTAATTCCCCTCCATTCGCTTTCCAAGGCCAACAATGTCTCTGTTTTCCCAATCGTTAGTAAAGAAGGGATTCTACAGCGACAACTGGAGAAATCAAATGGCATAGTGACACTACGCACTGTTGACAAAATCTTTCAAAGTTAACAGGCCATATAATTCATCCACTAAAATATTAGCTCCTTTCCCACAGGCTGGGGTTAGTCATGGGGAGCTGGAAGGGCTGTTTTCTGTGGTGTGTCGTGGTGGGGGCTGAAATAAGCTTATTATCAAATTTGACTCTGAAACTGCCTCATTTCTTGGATTCGTGAAATGCCCCGTCTCTTCTGTGAGGGCGGCTGGTAATGCTGAGTGGCAGGTACTCCAGAACAGTGCCAGAGTCCGGTCTGTCGCCAAGGTGATGACGTTATGGCAACCAGCTGTCAAACGGCTGGATAACCGCCGCCGTCGACAAAGACAGTCAGCAGAACCAGATGCTGCTAGAGCGTTTCCACCAATTAGGAGTCAGGAGCCGGGTGCCGTTTGGAGGAGGAGGAGGAGGAGGCCAATGGTGAAAGGAGGAACAGAAGCATCACTGTCAGACACACGGGCTACGACCACTGAGGAACAACAGAGCCGGAGGAGAAGAAAAAGCAGAGGAAAGAAAGAGAATAACACCGAAAGAGAAAGGTTACTCATCGTTATTAATTAGGGAACTTCGACTTGTTCCATGAAAGAAAGTGAGAAGAGGGAAGAAAAACGATTGGAAAAAAATAGACAAAGTTGAATCTGCCACATTATAATAGATAGATAGATAGATAGATGAATGGATAGATAGATGGGTCGATCTGAGTCATGTTTAGTATGGGAGGGAAGAAAAGGAGGAGATTTGTAGTTTGTTTTTTTACACAGCATTGTTACAGCAGCATAAATGTCCTCTGAACATGAAGAGCCCTGTTGTCTAGTCAAACATGTTCTGAATGGAGAGTAATTTCATGTCCTTGTGTAAAAGTACACCCTATTGTTTGAGAATTAAGCACAGTGTATAGGCCTGTAATTATACCTCCACAATAGCGGGTTTTCAGAAAAGAGCTGGAAATAGCATTGGAGGGTTCCGGTCTGAGCTTTGAACTGCACAGCTCCTAACAGGCTGACAGACTGTACAGCGGCAGACAGCAGAGAATAGCATCAGAGACTGCTATCGTTTTACTGCCTGCGGATTGGAGGGGGCCACCGCTATTGTCCGGCAACTTCCTGATTTGCACTGCGGTGCACGGTTTATAAATGCGAGTGTGGGACCGTCATGTAAAGAACGTTTAGATGCGAGAACCTTAGGAAGAGAAAAGTGAAAGTGATAACAGGGGACTGAGGAGGAGACAAAGCGAGAGGCAGAAACAAGTAGAGAGTCCAAGTCAGGCTTCCTGTCAGGCCCACTCCAGCGCTGTTTTGTATCCTGAAATAACATCATGCTTTTACCCCAATTTCATAAGTGAGCCACCTGGCATGGTGCCTAACTACCCAGCAAATAGAGGGAATAATATCATTATATCATATACAATACAGGGAAATCCCAGTGGTGAGAACGCCTGCATGAGCAGCTGCCTGATAGAACAGTCAGCGTGCACACGTTTCTGTGTGTGTATGTGTGCATATGCTGTATAAAAAGCGTGGGGAGAGGTGTTCAGTAGTTGTGCACGTGTGTGTCTATGTGGTGAGTGTGATGTGTGTGTGTGTGAGTCGTCATTGACTTTGGCTTTATAGCAAGCTCCCGGGCAGTGCTTTACCTGGGACCTAATCAGTCAGTGAGCCTCACTACCTCCCGGGACCTCCCAGCTGGAGGGGTATGTGTGAGTGTGTGAGTGTGTGTTTGAGTGTGGGTGTGAGTGAGAGAGAGAGAGAGAGTATGAGTGTGCATGAGTGAGAGGGAGAAAAAGAGTCTAAAGGGGGGCTGTAGACGGCTGTGCTGAACAGAACGGCCTTCTGGGAGCCAGTTCAACCCCTCCTTTCAGTTTCAGTGCCCACGGCTCTCTCTGACTGGCCAGTCAAGGTGATCTTCCGTTTTGCAACACACGCCTCCACAGGTACACACACATATAAGCACACGCAGACACACACACATGCACAGACAATGGTGTTGTGGTGAAGTGTCACTGCATCATACGGACAGATTAAAATGTCAGTTACACTGATGCATAGGAGGTAAATCTAAGTGTCATGCAGTGCTCATTCACACCCACACATACCACACACGCCCAAACAGTACAAAATTGCTGAATGGTGGCAAATAAGGTCATTCAATTTCTTTCCATAGGCAAATCTGGTTTGCGCCCAAATTTTGGGGGGGAAATGACCTGCACAAATTAATCAGCCATCAGTGTAGCTCGTAACTGCTTCTGACAGTATTTACAGGACATGGCAGCCTTTGTCTGGAGCTTGGAGCGATTACTGTGGCCAGGCGGCGGTCTTGCTCGATGAGGAGAGGCTGGACGTCAGCCACGCCGAGCTCCAAGAGCCCCCTGGGCCTCCGTCCCTAGAGTGAGCACGGGGTTCAGGGTGAAACCGCGCACCAGTCAACTGCCAGTCCACAAGCCTCTGAACGGCCAACTTCCACCTGGAGAATCACTTTACACAGAGAAAAAAGAGGCAACAAGATGGAGAGAAGGAGACCAGTGGGAAGAAGGATGGTGAGGCGAGGAGGAAACATAGCAGGTTGCCATGACGAGCGAGCGGGGGAATAAAACACAAACAGAGGCGGGTGGCACAGGGGTTGTCAGCGGTGAGAGCAGTGACAGCTTTCCTGGTGTGCCTGGCACCATCTGATGCAGAGGTCTGGTGGACAGAGAAACTCAGACTCTTCTCTGCGCTCCTCCTTTTACAGTGTTCAATGAGGTCCTACATCATTCTGCCTTTTCCTCTTGTTTTCATTGAAACTCAAGCCCCTCATGCTCCCTTCTAATATACTGTAAACTGTGTCGTAGGGTTATGTATCTTTCCCAACTAATCCTCCATAGTCATGGTCGACTGGTTGTGACAGGAAGACCACCTGTGGCCAGGCAGACTGTGACCTAAATGGAGCTTATGGCAGGTCAGTTGCAGCATGTGTGCGTGTGTTTGTGTGTGTTTATTTGTGTGTGTATGCATGTATGTGTGTATGTGCGTTCTGGGGGAGGGGTGTGATTTTGTCTGTGAATTTGTGTGCAGTCTATATAATGTTTATATTGTTATGTTTGCATGTGTAATGAGTGTATATGTTTTTTATTTTTTCCATTTTCTTTGTAGATAACGTCTCCATCAAATCTGTTCTCTCAGCTCACAGATGGGCCTGCGGGATAATGTTGGAAAGACAATAACTGCAGAGGACAAGCCGATACACTGTGGAGGACCTGGCAGAGGAGAGCTGGATATTTGTAATGGGGGAGAAAAAAAAAGATGATATAAGATTTATTGAACCAACACAGTGGAGCAAATGAACAACAAATGAACAGGACTCGGTGAAGGATAAAATAACACAGTGGAGAGGAGACGTCCACAAGCACCAGTAAAAGCAGTCCTGTATCGATCTGGCGCGTTGAGCCTGCCAGCTAGGGCTACCTTCCTCTTTCCAGGAAGACTATGCACTACAGGATAGACCTTAGGGCATCTTATTGTACCCTGTATGTGTGCGTGTGTGTGGGTGTGTATACACAACTTACAGAATGTGTGCATATATTGCCCCCAGTCTGTGATCCTAGAATTCACGGAAAGTCAGTAGGTCTCTTAATTTACATATGACTCAAAGGACGGATCTATACCGTTTACAATAACAACATAATAGAAGTCACTTGCGAGCATTTTGTCCATACTGAATATCCATCACTGAGCAGGCCTGCACAGTATTGGTTGACACAGTGTAATCCTGATTGCATATGAATTAAGTGGAAGTGGGTTGAAATGTCACAGTGCATAGTGACTCAGTTAACCACCTGGAATATATGACACCACGTCTCCTCTGGTGAAGACAGGACATCCCTGGCACGGGGGAACTGGGTCAAGGCTGAAATATTCATGTGTAGACTCTGTCACACACACACACACACACCCACACCCACACACAGAGAGAGAGAGCTGCCAGCCTGTTGCTGGGGTGCAGAGTTGGGTCAGCTTCCTGTTTTTGTGCATGTATGTGCGTGTGTGTGTGTGTGTGTGTGTGTGTGTGTGTAATGTGATCTTGTCAGGAGATCGGGTGACAGGCAATAAATGGCTGAACTAACATATCAATTTTCAAGCTTGGTCACCAACTCTGCCCAGACGATGTCCGATGTGCCAGTTCAGGTCCGTTTACTCTCATGAGCAGAAATATTATCATTAAACATCAGATGTTACTATTAAACTCACTCCTGTGGTTTTACTATTTTGAAATATTGAACTGGAGGGTTATACATGTCAAAATATTAATAACACTGTGAAACATTATCTTCACTAGTGACGTCCCCCTCAATAATAAGTTCCATACCGTTCAACAGAACTGATTCTCTTTCTGTGGACCTAGATTTTCTCCTGCTGCATGGAGACCTGCTGTTTGAACCATGCCTCTTAAATAAAGTGAACCCTCTGTAACATGCATGAAGACATGTCACTATTCCAGGGTCCTCGCCTGTGTGAATGATGCCATTTCACAGAAATACTTCCCATCATCATTGTGTGGTATTCAACACACAATGACAGACTATAACGTACAATTTAAAAGCAATTCCAAGGGTGGGGGTACTCCGACAAATGGTTAAATATGAGGACATTCGTTTTTTTCTTTGTTATACACTATATTACTAAGTATAATACAAATACAGGAAATTAAAACTTTTTAGAATTAAAAAAAGTTGTGGATACCTTTCAAAAGAAACGTATGCACTCTAAATGTAACACATGTGAAATACATTACAATTGATTCTGTTGTCTCCAACACTATTGGAACACTTTTTTAATGTTGTCCAAAAATGTTACTTTTCATTTTCTTGATAAAAGACTAAATCAATCACCTCAAGGTCTGTTTAGTGGCTGTTTTGGAGATCATATCCTATTTGCCCAGTTGTCATTGTATTATAAATTATATATATCCTTCATATTCCCATTTCTTATAGTAAAACTTTTAAAACATTATTAATATTTTACTTTCTTAATTGTAATTAGGTCACCTCTCATTGTTTGGTGCTAAAAACAGTATGTTTGTTGATACTATCGCAGTTGTGTATGGGCCTATAAAAAGAAAGTGGGTTTGCAACAAAGTTTGAATCAACACCTTCTACTGTACCATCACATCCTTACATTATGCAGTAAGATTTTTAAACATCTTGTTGTTTCACCTCGCCTGGTGTTCACTATGTTCAACACTGTAAACAGATGTTACTGCTATACAGGAATAAAGTTTGTGCTTCCCAAACGCCACAGTGGAACAGAAAGAATCAGACTCAGCACTGTTCCTACCCCTGCTTTACACCCGACATGCACACATGCCACACACACTCGCGCACACCGACAAACACACAAACACACACACACGGTGAACCGAGAACACAGCCCCGGCACAGCGGCACAAACAAACACACTAAAAATACAAACTACGCATATCCAAACACTCTCACTCCTTAATGAGCTAGCACTTTTAAGAAAAGACTCCGCCACAACTCTATACCACACACTGATACCTTGAGGAGAACTCGCGATCGGAAGAGACGAACAGAAGAAAAGAAGCACTCTGGGATATGAAAGAGGGAGAGAAAAAGAGGAGGTGAGAGGAGAAATCAAAAAGCGCCTGGAGAGAGGGAGGAGAGCAGGAAGAGGAAAGTGTTGCACCTCGCTCCTCATATCTCTAAGGAAGATGATAGAGGGGATGAGGAAGAGGGGGGAAAAGGAGCTGGAGAGGAGGGTGGATGGGGGTGGCAGTGTTGGTGGAGGAGGGGGTGGTACGCTGTCGCTCTTGGCAAACAAGCGGGTGAGTAAATAGACTCATGGGCTTTAAGGGTTGGTGAAGATAGGTGAGGCAAGAGGGGGGGAGGTTCACAGATGCCGTTGTGCTGGGGGAAGCTCAGCTGTTCGGGCTCCATCTAGAGACCCAGGCCCTATATGTTGATGAGACCAGCGTATCTGTCTCGTTTACACACATCGCCCGGCCCTCATATCCCCCCCCACCCCACCCTCCTTTGCACTCCTTGCATCGCTCTCCCATCAGCACTTCCCCCTGCTGTTTTCAAACATCCCTAACAACCATCCTCACCATCCTCCTACCCTCTCTCACCCACTGCCGTCCTCCCCAGCCCTGCAGGCCCTTAACCTAGCTCTCATCTCCCTATCCCTTAAACCCTCCCCCTCTTCCCCAGCCTCCTTCACCCTCTCCTCTCTCTCTCTCTGTGTGTCTCTCCCTCACTCATTCCCCTCCTCCTCCCCCTCCGCCGATCATATCCCTTGGGTCTGTGCACTGCTGCTCGGCTGATGAGGGGGAGGATATCGCTGCTAGTGCTTTGATCCTATGAAAGCTGATATCCAGAACAGAGCTGCGGATCCCGCCACTGGGCACCCTGGCATTTGAACGACATGGCTCTGTGTAAAGTCTTAGCGAGAAGGCCATTCCCCTATAGCCTGCCAGCTGGGAACGTTAAGTCTAGACAGGTGGAGTTGGCTGGTTGAAGCCAAACATATACCTGAGAGGTTGTATGGAGAGCACAACAAAGTAACCTGGGCAACACGCAATAAGATGGTATCGAACCGCTACTGCAGAACCTGTAAATGCAAGAGTGGAGGGGTGATGCCATGCATTTAATAGAATGCATTAATATTGCATGTAATATTTTAAAAAGCTTGAAGTTATGTGATGAATTTGTTCTTCTCCAACTCACAGAATAAAATGTTTTCTCAAATTTCCTATAAAATTCCAACACTTTAAAAGTTATCATCACTGACCACAGCAATGAATTTACAATAAAATACAGAAAAGCAGTATATTTAATAGAATCACTGCCGTGGGAGGTTATGTAAACAGACAACCGGGTGATATATAATTACCATCTTTGCAAGTAGCAGTTAAGTGTGATTGAAGAACAAAAGCTAAAGAAAACCCACAGTGGGATCACAACCAATGTTCACTAACTATGCAACAGTCTAACTCCAGGGCATCGTATAGACACTCAAGACCGACAGGGTGTGCGTAAACAACCCCGCTTTCTTTTTCTGTTTTATGTTTGCCTAATCTAATTATAGGGGGGGGCATTTTCTTTGTTGTAGTTTAAACTGATTTTATGACCGTTTGATTTCTTCTGCGGCTTGGGCGTCCGCTCCCACCCTAAACTTCTCCAAACGCTGCAGAGTGCTGATCAGGCAGCTCGGGATGCGATGTTAACCGAGGAATGTGCAGTCTGCTTAATTACAGAAAGCCCCGTGAAGCACATAGCGGCGTCCGCCCAGCTCACCCGAGAAAGCAGTTGCTTTTGCACCATTCGATGCCAAATGAGCAATTTTCTTTTTTGCCGTTTTGTTTTACAAGCACAACCAAAAGAAAGTACTGGAAATGGTTGCTCACCACAGCAAAGATAAAATATTAAACTGCCCTGTAGAGTAAGGGAAAGGAAACTAGAAATAATTTGTCTGGGGAAATTTGTTAAAATGGAATATGCTCAAGAAGAAACCATGGTGGCAAATTTTGGAGCAGGACACAGACAATATCTATTTAATTTACTCAAATTCGCATGTGGGAGACACTGAACTAAAATAAACTTTAGTAGAATGACATACAATAATTATATATTAAAAGAGTGTAATGGAAAATATTCAGCTTTCCTCAGACTTCTGTAAGTGTCTAGCTGGTTACATCAAAGCAATTGTGAAGAAAATAAACAATTAGCCATGGACTGGGACTATGTTCATAAATAATGGATTTCTTTTTTCTCTTAGAAAATAAGTTCTGCAATGAGTAACCTTATATAGATCTGAAAGTTTCATGCTGCGAATTGACACACAAGATATTAGCCTTTCCCCCACAGGCCACCATAAGGGGAGAATAAAAGAATGCCAATGACATTTGTGAATAACCAAACACAGTGAAAACTTGGGAGCAAGTTGTTTTGTAGCATTAGAAGTTGTGATATAATTGAGGGAAGGAGAAAACTGCTAATACAAAGGAAAAGAAAGGGGAATAAAAAGGAAAATGTATTCTTATTTCTGATTAAAAGTTCTTTGTTTTATGTTTGCGAGTTTTTTTTTCTCTCTCTGCTGTTCTGAGTTTCAGGAAGACTCTTGTCTTCATTCCAGGATAAATCAAGGCGGTACTTCAATAATGTACTTTCAAATAAAGTCCAACCCCCCACTTATAAGTGAAAATGCACACACACACACATCCACACACACTTCTGAGTTACATTTACAGCAGGTTGCTATAGTGTTCAGTGGGGGAAGGGGAAAGAATGCTAAATGAAAAAAGTTTCCCGGCTGTCCATCATTGAGCTATCAGAGTGTTATCTGTGCCAGACGCCCACCATCCTCAGCAGCGATATGGAGACAGCATCCAGGACCTCAGGACGCCGCGGGAAACACAGCAGGACACCGAGAGAGGTGTGACAACGTCAGTGGATACAGCAGGCGGAGAACACTGAGCTTACATGTGTGTGCGCGCAAGCACTCACACATATACACTCACAGAACGCACATGGTCACACAAAGGATACACAGGCATATATTCAGGCACACATACAGACAAGCTCCACAGGAAGACACAAAGACTGACACCATCTGATATTGCAAAACTGTCACACCCACACAAAACAGACACCAGGAATACTGATATCTGTGAGGCCTTATCATATATTGTCATTAATTAAAGTTCCTCGAAAGAACAATACTTAAAACTCCTGCATATCAAAGCTGAAATGTATATATTGGTTCAACCACCTACCACAAAGTAAATATTCTCGTAATAAAACAAAGAAAAGTGAATGGGGATAATTTGACTTTCATAACATGAGATGAAAATGACTTTTAGAATTGTTATTTTAAATCTGACAGAATGTTAAAAAAAAAACAGACATGAAGCTAAAACGAGGGACGACAGAGAGAAATGACAGGGAGCGACTTGTTTGAGCCATGCATGTCCTGCCAGTATTACACCACAAGAAGAGGAGGAAAACAGACACACTGAGTCCAAAAATCACTTGGAAAAGAAACAGCCACTGCATGTTGTTCAATATTTGGAAGACTTGGTGACTGTCTGCTCAAATATTGCCCCGTGGCTGTTGGGCTTGAGCGAGGAACAGGGTGGCAGTGAGACTGACAGTGAGATCTCTGTCAGTAGCCAACACTCTGTTTATCCGTCTGTCTGTCTGTCTGTTTATCTGACTGTCAAATTATCCCTCTCAGCAAACAGCTCGCCATGAGTTGAATGTAAATAACACGGTCGATGTCGGTCACGTGAGCCAGCTGGTCGGGCTCCGCTCTGGACAGCTCAGCCGGCACACTCGCCACATTCAAAGGGGACACGCTTGGTTAAAGTTGAAGTGGTGAACTGGTTTTGTGAGCAAATTCTGGGCTATTTTGGTGATGTGGTTGCAGTTATGTTGTTTGAATTGCATATTTGGGGGTTAAATTAACATTAGGCATAAATTATGTTCCAACTAAATTATATATATGTAAATACAGTAGGCTGAAACAAGACTATCATGCACAATAATGTGGAATGACTATACACTCTCCAAACTCATGGTGTCAGTGTGTGTTTTCTTTCCTCAACGCTTGGTCTCACCTGAACATTACAGGCCTGTTCGCCTGCCATTTTCCCTCCAGCCACAGTGTATATACAGCAAACTACACAGGTCGCCCCTGTGAGTGACAGAAGCTTTCATTAAAAATCAGATCATCCCAGATGAAAATATCCTCTGTTGAAAATCCGGATTCCACGCGGATTAAACAGCAAATATACAGCAAGCCGACATAAACAGAGACGTATCAGTACATTGATTCATCCTTGTCAAAATGATCTCCCTTTACATTTAAAAAAAACCCTACACTGATGTCTCTCTTCTTCAGCATTTGAGATAAGTGGTTTCAATACACAGCGTGCCAGAATCCATTATGAATGCCTCTGCAAATGATCGACATGGATTTAAAGCCCAGGTCACATTTAAAAGAACTTTGGAAAAAATGTGTAAACAGAGGTAAATTATTTTTACACTTGAAGAATAAAAAATGCAGCCAGCTGTATGAGTATTGAGCAGAAATCTCACTTTAATTTAACTTTTGGAGCGGTTGCTAAGGCGTTTTCATAGTATATCGACCAAATGCTCAAAGTGTTACTCGCTGCCATTTGGTCTGGTCGCTGTTTGTCTTACTCGCTGCCCCCAGCGTGTTCAGTCAGAAATACACAAGCAGAGGTTCTGACATGTGTAAACAGACACCATTGGTACTTCCCCAACTCAACTTGTCCAAAATCACTTAATAAGCCAAAAGGAGTTTCCATCCATGGCAGCTGTCAACCTCTCAGTTTGATTTGGTGCATCAGCCAAACCGCTCAAGGTCCGGACATACACCACACGGCAGAAAGGAAATATTGTGCAGATGTCATTTAGCATGCCAATGATTTAATTAATGAAGTTGCTCTTTTAAAACTTAAATACATAAAAAAAGTGTTTCAAATGCAGATTGAGAGTAGCGTAAATTCATTCAGACGACGGCCAATATCCAACCGAGAAGATAACTGAGACGTCGCTGGTGGAAAACTCTGTAATATCACTGAACAATAACTTCCAGAACTGTGATTTGAACAGCACAAAGAGCGTCTTTGTGTATGTAAAATATGGTACTATAATACACTTGTCAGAGTGACAAAAGACAAAAGTCAGCACTCGAACAGAAGGGGAAACTCAATTCCACATTTCTCTGTAGATTTCTATGCAAATCGCAGAAGATGACACATTCTCCTCAGTTTGGCATTATCGACTCTCGAAGGAACGTTGGAAATAGAGAGCGGAATGATACAGTCTGTGTGGCTCCGCTGAGGGGCAGACATAGATGGTCAGAGGAGGTGAAGGGAAACAGAGAAACATAGCAGGAGTCGAGGAGACAGGCCTTTGACTGAGGCTTGAGACTTGATGCCACCCAGAACGTATGCCAGTGCGCTGAAAAAGGGGGGAGCGAGAGAGGGACCAGCGTCCGACCACTTCATAGGAACGAGCAGGATGTTTGGACACAGCGCTGTACTTCACAAACACCACTGGAGCCTAAACCCTCCACTGCCACCATGTCAAGCCTGAAGTACAGTATTAGCCCAGACAAAATATATGGATGTCTGTGTGCTGGACTGCCGATGTACATCAACAGACCTCTATTTACCAGTGAGACTAATGGCGGCGCTTGTCTGTCAGTGTCTGTGCATGATTATGTTTGATTATGTGTCTCGACGCATATATATTAATGAAATAGAGATTTTGATCTGTGTGTGTGTTGGTATGCCCACGCGTGTGTGTGTGTGGGTATATGTCTGCATACATTTATTTGTGCGTACGTGTGTATATGATGGAGGAGGAGAAAGGTGGCGTGTGGAAAACTGGTCTCGCTCAGAGCTGCTGCAGTCTGAACCTGTGTGGCTGCCAAAGAAAACTGTGGTCGGAAGAGTCTGCTAATAGAGCATGAGGCATGTCACCTGAAACTAGAATCATCTGAAACCCAGAAACCACAGCAGGCAGGCATCTCCGTGGTCCTCTATTAAAGGGCCGCCAGAGGCCCTGGGTGCATGCCACCCTCCCACCGGTGCAACCCCCCCCCCCCACTCCCATTAGCCGGGCCTCTTCCGTTCGCGTGCCCAGCAGCACCGTGGGACATCTAGTCATGTTAGATGCGCTATTAACGCCTGTTCCAACGTCTGAGCTCACCTTACCACAGTTTCCCCCAGAAGGAGCCATCGTGTGGACCAGGAGACCCGGTGAGTTACACATCCTCACATTCATGCCACAGGATTACAGTAATGTGCATATACAAGAGGATCTCATATTGAGACACGTGTGCTCTTATATGTACATGTGTTATAATATAAACTGTGTGTCGGAGACAAGAGTGTCTTTGTGTGAAGGCCAGGTATCTACAGCCTGAAGGACATGGTGCCTATTCATTCACATGTTGTCATGGCTTTCCCACCTGTCTGCCCAGCTTCTGAAAGCCCGCTCCTTTTCAGCATTCACACAGCTTGAGAGCTCTTATTAGGTGAAAAGTAATAATTCAGATGAAGAAATCCAGCTGGTTCAGAGTCAAATAAAAAATACATCAATTATTTTCAGTAGCCGTTTCTGGAATCAATCATTTCCCTCACACTTCGCAGGAACTTCAAACGCTTGACGTCATTCAGTGTCATACAAGTTGCACTAGTTTCAACAAAAGAAATTACCCACTTGCTCATGCAGGAAACACACCTTTCTAGGAAAAACTTCTTAGAGGCCCAAAAAAAAAAGAAAAAGAATCCCACACATCTTATCTTTGCACAGGTGCAATAAAATGTATCCCCGCTGCAACAGTAGCAATTTGGTGACAGGCTGTGGGTGGCTTGGAAGACGAATCGTGTCAATGGCGGCCATTAAAAAGGACCACACACTCTCCAGTCACAGGCGAGGCATGATGGATGATTATCTCAAGGTGTGACAGGTGCTGCAGTGGTGGGGGTGCTCAAGCTATCCCTCCCTTTCTGCCCCCCTCCCTCTCTGTCTTTCTCAGCGTATCTTGGTCAATGCTTTAACACCCCACTAACATGACTCTATTGACACACTCCAGATAGCGTCTGGTGGCTAATGAGTGTCTGAGTGCCTCTCTCTCCCTCTCCTTCTCTCTCCCTCTCTCTTTCTTTCTCTCGCTGCACCTCATCTCCCTGTTATCCTCTTTTCACTGTCAGAGCAGTACAGTCTGGCCTATCTCACACACACAGCCATTAGAGCTCAGCTGCTCACAAACACACTTGACACAAAAACACACATTTACACAAATGTATAGCAGCGACCCCCTTTTCCATTTCCACATAAAATAACAATGCATGCATCAATATGAATTATCACCATACAATGTATCTTATACTGTATAATATAGTAATATACCTAATTATGTTTATATAATTAAATGCCTTTTCGTTTATTCACACTAAAGGTTGTCGAGGAAACAAGTTTATGAAAGCTTTTTTTTGTTTTGTTTGGTTCACTCACAGTCCAGGAAGTTTGTGCAGTCTTTAACATATGACCCCAGACCAGAATAAATCACTATGTACTTTATCTTCCCCACTAACAGGGAGTCAGGGGAGTTTCCCAAACAGAAGACTCAAATGTTTAGGAAGCACAAGGATAACAACTCCCAGTTTTGAAGAAATATGACTGGGTCACAATTTGCGGCGTCATTTCCCAATTGCACAGTGATTCTGAGCATTGATAAGTTGCTTGATTTTTTGCTGTAAATGTAACATAAGTTACTTTGGCCACTAGGGTTAGTTAGTTAGTTAGTTTCTCAATCAGATAAATGGCCCTAGTTTGATGATGTCGTGAAGTAGCAAGGGATCATGGGAGTTGCTGTCTGACGCGACTCGGGCGCAAATCATGTTCACATATGAGGTAATGCATTAAAGGTTTATTCATATTACGCATACATTTTTTTTTTAATAATATTAATTGTGACCCATTACAGGCGACAAATACAAACAGTGTGTGTATGGGATCACAAAGATTTAGCATCCAATATTCAGTCCACTCAGTTTGCCATTAGAGGTGGGAACAGCTTGGCACCTCACGATTCAATTCCGATTCAGAGGGCTATGATTCGATTGTAAAAGGATTATTGATGCATCTAAGAATTTTATTTCTATACATGGTTTATTTTGTATCACTTTGTGACTATAGATGTTACTGTTATTACATGTGTGCTGTAAGCAATTTACCAATAAGCTTTTCAATTCAAAGATCAGACTACAACAGTGGTCGGTCCCCCTCCACATTGATTAGACATTCATACATTTTAGACTTCTGTGCTGCATCTTTAGCCTTTACTGTATCAGGGTGGCCCCGCCTGGCCCCCTTGGCAGCATAAAGGTGCATTACTCCGCTGGTCAACAAGAGACTCCTCTGCTCTTTTCTAATCACTCACACTTAGAGCTGACCTTTATAAAAACCTGCTGAACTAATAGTTATGTTCCTGGATAAACTGAGCATCGCTTCTTCTGCAACAACAGAGTTAAATAAAACTCTGCGTTGTGTGAAAATCTGCGGGTAAAACTTCTCTCCTGCCTGCAGCCTGTGTGTGTGTGTGTGTGTGTGTCAGCCAATCTCTGATGCTCAGAAAAACTGATAGCCTCATGTATTCAGTTATTAATCGATGATGTCGGATCATGAATATGGATCGTTCCGGTCTCTTTAACCCTGATGTCCTGGCTGTGTGCGTCTCGTATTGTGTGTAGCAGATGAACTTCACCTCATAAACTCTAAAGCAAATAAACAGACACAAAGTAAACGTCAGTACAGTTCAGGTCCTAATAACTTTTGATTAGTGTCAGTGTTTATTGTAAAATGTAAAGTGAGCGCAGGTCAGTGGGAGAGTGGATGGAGGACACTCCGACAGAAGACTCTGACATGGTAAAAGATGACTGGACCTTGAATCTGCATCTGTCCTGATCCTGAAGCAGCGGTGGTTATATTTATGAAGCGGCGGGACATCGCTATAAAATGAACGTAGCAGAATACATGAATCGATGTTCTGTTCTGTCTCTGCATCGATGCAGAGTCGTCCACGTCCGCACCGCAATGCATCGAAAAAAACGATTAATATCCCCACTTCTTTTTGCTATTAACTGGTCAGATGCAAATTCTCAACACAACTTTCAGTTCTATGTCTCTGCTCATTGACACAGTTAAATCCATTCCTTATAGTTTAGCCCAGCTTGTTGTGGGTGGGTGTTTTAATATAGGTGGGTGTTCTAAGATCAGAAGAAAAGAAAGGTTGGCTCCTACGAGGCTAACAGTGGTAGATGCCAGGAGGAATTGCATGTGAATAGTGTAAATTTAAATTTGCAATGCTCCACTGAACCACTCAGAGCTGGACTATTTGAATGAATTGTGTCAGACAATGAATCTTTATGGCACTGCATTAAATTTAATGCTGTCATGAAATGTAATGTGATTATTATTAATTTTAACTCTGGACAGCAATACCAGATCAGTTGTCCAAATTCAAATTTCTTTAATCATATTGCAGTATAGGCTTTATAAACGAGTCAGCCCTGAGTGTTGACTGGAAGGCAGCCATCTCCTCCAAGGCTGCCAACAGTGGGCTCGCAGTCTTTGGCCATGTGGCACCATGCCGTGCTCATTTCCTCTGCCAATGATCAAGGCACATTCCCCCTACTTGGTGAAAGAGTTGCAATTCGAGTTAATTGTGTTAAACTCCTGAAAATCTAATCGCGCATTTTCAGCTTGGGCGGCAGAGGTCTAGAAAATATTTTCAACTGGCCCAATTTTGACGGGGCAGCGTCGGAGTCTTGCCACAACTTCCTGTTTGGAAGGAAAACGAGATCAAATAACTTTGAGTTATTTATGCTTCAAATGGTAAAAATGTTGTGTTGCCAAGATCATTTTCTATATCAGGACCAGTTGTGACCAGTGGACATTTATCCAAGTACTGTAGTTAAGTACCATTTTACTTAATTTTACTTTAATTGAGTATTTCCATTTTATGCTTCTTTATATTTCTACTGTAGTTACTAGTTACTGAAGATTTTAAGACAAGATTTTACACAGAGGCTGATAAAACAATACAGGACGTTGTTAAAGGTTAAACCAAGGATTTCCTACCTTTTGGGATTCTGACGTCTCACAAAAACCAGTGTGTTGGAAACATGTCACATTTCACGTCACCAACAAAGAGTGAATTATTTCCCTGTAAATCTTTCAGAGTTAATGTTCAAACAATTCAATATCTCAAGAAAAATCAAAGATTAGAGAAAAACTGTTTTTTATGGTTTCCTGTGACCACGTTTTTATATATAACACAATAAAGTAGATCACATATGATATATCACAAAACATCAGTCAAAGGGACAAAAGCAGTATGTTTATGATAATACTCAAATTAGCTCCTAATGCTTGTGTTTTTTCAGATATGTTTTTTTTTTGGGGGGGGGGGGGTTGCACACAGAACCTTTAATGTAGCATCTTTAAATATTGCTAAATTTACTTAGGTATCTGATCTGAATACTTCTTTATCTGCCCCTGCTACACCTTAATGTGCATTGTTGAGCTTACATCTTGGCAACATTCTCATTATCCATTTACATGGTGTGAGTAGTCATTAATGAGTAAGGAGAGGTTTTTTTTATGCACTTCACCTTTGGTTTGTAATTATAATTAATTGATTGAATTGATTTCAGAGTGAAACCTATTTTTTCACTAACGTTACATGTTTGCATTATGGTTCAAATTTAACAACTCTTACCTTATTCCATATGTTTTTAAATACAAATACATACAATATATATTTTCATTGCTTGAGTGTTGCATTTGTCTGATGCATGACCTGACATTTCTAATGCAGATCCGTTTTGATTGTGCCTTTTGCATGGGTCTGAAAACGTCAGATCAATATCAACACCAATGTAATTCTTCAGTTATTGTCAATCTGAAGTTTAATTTGCACTAAAATAAACAAATAAATCTAACCTCTAATTAAACAGCAAAAAAAAGTTAAAGTAATTGCAATGCCCTATTTTGAAAAAAATGAACCCCAAAAAAACAAAAAGCAGAAATATGAAAACAGCCAATTAACATGAAGAAAAGACCAAAAATAACACAAATAAATACAATACATTCATTAGTCAATGTTGAATAATGGCTTTTAAGAAAAAGAAAGTGTTAATCCCCAGACAATAAGATCCTTCTGATACCTTCATTAAAGATTTCTTCCCTGCACTGTATGCTAATGAGATGTCTCAGTCATATTATTATTTGGAAAGAGAATATAATTCTATCTCCTGAGTCTCATGGAGAAGAGCAGGAGGTACTTTAGATCAAACTCCACCAAGCACAGACCTGTCTATAAGGTTAAACATGGTCTGATAACATGGGGTCGAACTGCAAATGCATATACAATAAATAGACAGACAGATAGATAAATAGATAGACAGATCAATGTGCTTTGATTTATGAGAGTAAAAATGATGTAGTATAATAGAGAGTCCTCAGTGGCTACAAGCTAGCTGGATGTAAGCCATGAGGACAGACTGTGAAATAAGCAGTGCCCCCCACTCCCCACCCGACCCTTCCCTCCAGGCTGATGGTATCTCCCGCACTATATCAATTTCACTGTTGCTGCCCAAATTTCCAGTCTCTGTGAAATGGTCCAAATAGCGTTACAAATGGCGAGAGATAAAAGGGTTAAACTAATTGCAGTTAGATAGTAATAAAAGTGATTCTTTTTATTCTATGTCTACTATGCACGGCTGTCTGTTCTATATCCTCAATAATGCCCGGGCTGATTAAAGTTTTTCCCCTCGTCTATTTCATTATTAAATGAAACATAGCCCTATAAGACACAGTGCTGTTGCATATTTCAGAAGGGAGAGAATTCGACATGCTAATTTTGAATTATCACACTTACTGTACTGCCATAAGATACATGCCCACAACTATATCTCTCTCCCTTATTCTCTTAGTTAACATCCTATTGTGTTCTTGGGTTTTTAAATCAATCCCATTGACAAGACATGACCAATCTAGAGCCACATACGTACGCATTTCCATGGCACAATATGCTGACATAGCTTAGATTTTTCGTTTATTCAGACATTTTTACCGTGTTTTATCTTCAGTCTTTGTTTAAAGAAGACAGTCAAATGCCAAATACAAAATTGGAAATGATAGCTGTCATCAAACTCTGCTCATCAATGATTCAGACGCAGACTACAAAGAAAGGAAGCAGAACAACAAGCAGCTGGTGGCGTGCACCTCCTGATTTACTTTGTGACAACTCAATTTCTGCTCATATATGTTGTTAATACATCATAGATTTCACAGAGCTGCTCATTTAAATCACTGCACCCAGTTGTGTAATTGCCAAAAAGTGGTTGAGGACTAACAGGATAAGATTTTTTTAATAAATGTAAAAAAACAACATGTATTTCGATTATTTACAACCAGATGTGAACGACAAGAGACTGTAGTTCTTTGGGCAAACAAAGCCTTAGCAACCTGCGCCACACACTGTGCCAGTGCTGTCGGTGTTTATGTTATGTTGGGCAAAAATCCATTATGTCAAAACTCATTTCCTGCGCAAGAAAACTAAACAGGACCTGTCTAAAGTGGAAGAGAAAATGGTGAATATTGCACTTTTTGAAAAATTGATTCAGCTTCCTAGACCACCGCTGAGTAATGAGCTAGAGAGAGACATGGCTGGGTGATGTTTAGATAACATCCAGGTAGTACACTATGTCTGTACAGTTCTCATTAGTATTGGTGAGAACAAAATGTGGAGAAAACAAAATATTGCATATGACTAGTAAATAAGCTCTGGACAATACTGCAAAAACAACTTTTTTAATTGGGTTGATTGTGTTAACTGTCTATTTACTTTTTGTTGTCCTTGTAATACTAGATAAAAAAAATATATTTTTCTTACACTTTATTCCAATTACAGCTGTATAGCCGAGCCTTGCCCTGTTCTCGTACTTGATAATGTTAAAGCCTCTGATCCTCACAACAAAGAGATGTCACATTGCAAACGTATCAGGAACTTACCCACCTCAAATAAACTTTTCAATAGTTCCCCAAACAGAACTAATGACCTTGAAAGGAGAGCAAATTAGCAAACATACAGAGCCATCTGTGTGCCCCGCAGGCAGGCGAATTATTCCGTCTTTGCCAAGGTAGTGTAATGAAGCTCGTACATTTTACATGCAAATCTCTGCCTAATCTTACTCCTCTCCCTGCCAATGTCTCCACCAAATAAATATATAAAACCCAATTATGATTTAATTAATAGAAATCTACCGTTCCGTGGAATTGCTACTTTGGTTGGGTCGACTCTGAGACTTGGGCACATTAGTTGCGCCGTTGAACCACTATGTGGCTTCACAGTGAAGCCTCATCAGCTCCTGCTCTTCAAAACAGGCCCCCCGGGCAGTATAGGAGGCATCCCGAGGTCTAAGCACCACAAACCCACCGACCCTTACAGCCGAAGCAAGACAAACCGCTGGGATACTGCCGTCATTCGTGCTGGATTCCCCCTCTTGTTCTCTCTTTCTATTGCACATGTACAAAAGACATTTGAAGTCGTACTCGCTAGTGTGACCTCCAGAGAGCTCCTGTTCTACATCATTGTGTTGGTGCATGCATATAGGTGTGTGTGTGTGTGTGTGTGTGTGTGTGTGTGTGTGTGTGTGTGTGTGTGTGTGTGTGTGTGTCCGCCCTCTCATTCTCTGTCAGGATGAAGATGGTAGACATGCTTCATTAGCCTCTCAATGGCAAGGTGTTATTAGAGCAGCCAAAATCCCAGACACACTGTTTTCTGCCTTTTACCCTCACACTGAGGACAGCGGATACACACACAGACACACACGCACACACAATTACACATATATGAATATAAATGCATGCACAGCAATTTAAAACGTTGCTTTTACGTCAACAGTCAATCAGCTCTTGTGAAGTCAGCTACGACTCAGACTGCCTATTTCAATCTGAATGACTCAGTCACACAATCAGATGCCAGATAAGCAGCTCCTCTAGACCTCTGTGGCTTCCACCTTATGAGTCAATCACTCATTTGTTCCTGGTACAATTTCTTGACGACATAGATATGACTCAGATGTAACCAACCCCCCACCCCCCACTTGCACCTGACGCCATTTACATGCAGAGAAAGCGCATTCACAAACGTTAACATACTGAATTTTTACATTCATACACACACAGATCAAGGTTAATATTATAGCTTTTACACTCCTACATGCACATCTACACAACGTTTACACTGGTCTATTCTCTGTAAGTTTAAATGTCCTCAGTCTGGCTGCCATTGTGTCCCCACTGATAGGATGTCGTAGACATGCTTGGCACCAGTGAGCTGGCCTCTGCCATGCCAGTCAAGTGTCTGCCCAAACAAGGACGTGCCTTTGTACCCCGGCTCCCCTGTCCTGTCCCGTCCTCCACCCTGCTCTGGCCTGACCTGCAGACACTCTGCCCCCAGCCTAAATGACTGGATTTCCCTATAGGCAGAGAGTAGGAGATGATGGCCAACAAAAAAAAAAGTAGATGCCTAAAAAAAGGAAGAATAAGTGCACTGCAGGAAAGCACACTGTTGTCTACATCTGAAACCTTTAGTTTGTGTCACTGTGAGACGTAGAATCCTGACACTTTGTGTTGGAGGATAGGAGGACGGGCACAAGCTTTGACTTTCCAAAGGCTCATCTGCCGTTCCTGATATCTGCTACTGTCTGCTCTGGTAAACAGCACGTAGCCAGTAAGACAAAGACTCGCACACTTCTTTTTCATTTTGTCTCCCTCTAAATGTTTCTCGCTCTTTGACAGTCACTGCCATCGCCTCTCAGCTTTCCCTTCTCCACGTCTCCTCTCTTTAACCCTCACAAGGTGTCTAACCTGCCTTTCGTTCTCGTTCTCTATATCTGCTCCTTCCCTTCCCTCTGTCTCAAGTAAGGGATCCAATGACTGATACGGAGTGATTTTCCCGGGACTGTGGGGATCGCAGAGCAGCTATCAGGACCTTTCAATCTCTCCGCTGTGGAGGGCGATAGCAGGATCCTAATGGGCCTGTTCTATCAGCGAGCGGCTGGTCCCTGCTCTGGAAGGAGACAAGGGAGAAAGAAAGGGAGACAGAGGGAGCGTGGTGTGTGTGTGTGTGTGTGTGTGTGTGTGTGTGTGTGTGTGTGTGTGTGTGTGTGTGTGTGTGAGAGACTGATCATTCTGACGCCTCCATCTGATAGCACTGGAGAGGTCCCCTGTCAAATGATACAGTACAGGCTCTTGTCTTTCTCTGTCTCTCTGTGTTTCTCTTCCTTTTCAGTTCTTTCTTATTTTCATTCCCACATGTGCATATTCATTCCCATTTTTTCCTCCCTTACACTCCACACAAGCTTCTATTCGGGAGTATGTCATCGAACACGTCATATTCACATTAAAACATTTTAAATTCAATATTTGTGGAAAAATAAACATCGAAGAACTGCTACAGAAACTTAAATCAGTACACATCATTCTATCGAATTCACCATTACACCTTACCCATTTCAAGTGTAATGCTGTAAATTTAAAACTCGACAAATATGCTATCTGTATCACCCACAGAGACAGCTACTTATCCCCCCATAAACACCTTCCACCCACTCTTTCTGTTCTCACTTTGCAGCAATTATTAGGAGCTAATAGATTTGCAGTGTTGCCATTCGGTGATCCAATTACTAGGATCTCCATTAGCAATTAACTTCTAGCTAAAAATAACAATAATGCCAATTACATGCACACTTAATCACATAATCAGCATATTCTGTCACTACACAGTTATTGTGATTACCTCTATGTTTCATGAATTGCCTTGCCAGAGGGACGAGAGCACCCATCACTAACTATTTTGATTACATGAGAATCACAAATGCAACATCGTATGCTCGGATAATGAGTGGGCCAGAGAGGCCATTCTCTGGTTCCTAAATTGATTTCTGTAGATGACAAAAGGATGGGGTTTGGTTTTTGTAAGTGGATGGACTGTAAATTAATTGTGAGCACTAAGCTGACAAATGTTCATAGACAATCAAGCAATATTTTCGTATTTCTCTGATTTGGGTTAGCTTCTCACACTCCCAGTCTGTTCAGAAAATGTGTCTGTATTCTTGCCAGAACTTAGGAGGCAAGATGGTTTGGAAGAAAAGCATCCAAAGTACATAAGGAGACTTGAAAGCTCCAGTTGTTAGCAAGCTTATATTAACTCATAATTCAAAAACATGAAAAGATGGTGGCCAAGCTTTTAATTTAGTTTGAGGTGCAGTTGTTAACATGCAGAAGTTAACAAGCACTGAAGTCCAAAGTGAAATGTTTAGTCAAATGTTCCAGCACTGACACAGTGCTGATCAATAGACAAAATAATGTTATTGAGTTCCAAAAATGTAGAATCTTTGGCATTAAAGCTAGGGTTGGTAATCCTGGAAAAGCTAGCAAAAGCAGGAGACACTGAAAATATGCAACCAATACAACCCACCCCCTGCCATCAGCTCTCTCTGTGAGCTAACCCCCATAACCGCAGACTGCTTGACCAATGCTAGAAGCCACTTTGTATGAGATTCGCTTGCTAACTCCTGGCTATTGCGTTCTGCTTCAGTGTTGTATGTCTCTCCTGCTTGTGAAGACCCCACTCATGTACAGTGAGAGCATGGGCAGGATGCATGCAGGCAGGCAGGTTGGTTAGTGACAGACTCCTAAACCATCCAATCATTTAATTTGGTCCTAATAAAATGATTGGTCATGTTTCTTCTGCGAGGGCCACATACACTTAAAAAAAAAAAAAAATGTGTTGATGGCTAAAGGGACAGGAAGAGGATTTCAACAAAGTTTTTCAGGAACAACCTACTAACCCTACCTTTAATGTCATTTAAATTTATATACAAGGATGATCAATCTCTATTTTGATCATCGCGGGGGCAAAGTCTTCCTTTTTGTCCATGAAACTCTTGGCAACACACCACTCACTGGCTGAACTTAGGGATATTCAAGTTTTATTTTATCTTGCTCTGCTGGTTTCAACTGAATAGACCCCAGGGAGTAGTTTGATATTGCTCAACACGGGACTTTCCATGTCCACTTCCCAACAGTTTTCCCTCTGACCATGGGTGATGCTGGCAGTGGACCAGGTATTGACGCGCAAGTAGGACAAGAGAAGATAGGGAATGTTTGAGGCAATTATGGAGCAGTCCATGTATGAAGCTATAAATTTCCAGTCCTTGTAGAGGTCTTATACCAAGGAATTATGGAGACATGTGCCCATTCTTCTGTATTTATCTTGAGCCCACTATTGACCTTCTGATCTTTTGTTTTGTCTGTTGATTACATACAATTACTAGTTAAGTGCATGTATTGTGATGGTTACTTTTCTATTCATAAGGCTTGAATCAGTCTTTAGCCCCACCTGTGTGGGCCCACCCAGCCCCACTCGCTCACACATACACAAAGGACATTAATTTATGATGGCTTTTATAGGATTAAGGATGTGGACAGATGGAAAGAGTAGAGACTAAGTAGTCCTTTACAATGATTCCAAAACACAATAAATGATTGTAGTTTCTGTATGATTGTGCTATGGAGCAGGGGGTGAATAAAGGAGTGTAACCACGTCTAGAAGTGTGTACATCTGTCTGGAACGTGTCTCTCTCCACGAGCTACTGCATGTGTCAGCGGCAGCAAGCAGACCCCCCCCCTGTAGGGATTATGGGAGTGAGCCTGGTGTGTCTACATGGTGTCTGGTGTCTCTGCTGTAATGACCAACAGGTGTGTTCTATTGTTAGTGCCCGCAGTGCACTGTAGTGATGGGGCGGCGAACACACAACCATACACGGCCATAAGCACTTGTGCGGACGACAATGCGAGAGCATGTTAGCCAAAATCATATCCTCCTCTACCTTTTTTTCCTCCATGTCTCATTAGAGGCATGTGTTTGCCTCACGCACAGCAGATGCCTTGTCTGTCTCTGTTTTGGACTTACTCATCCCTGCTCTCGGGATCAAAAGATACTCGGTTGAAAATGTAACCAGAGCAAAATACTTCGCCCTGCCAAAGTGCGGCCTATGATTAAGGTTTAGCTTTGAACGCCATGTGAGGGGTGGTTATGACAGATACAAGAAGCCACTGGGGTAAAACCTTTGGGAATGTGCTTCATCTGCTTTTGGAATGTGGAGGCACTGGGAAAAGCATTCCTGGTGGCACAGTTTGAATTCTTCCACACTGACTTGTGTACAACCAGACCGTTCTGATGGTTGCATCTGTCCAAGAGGTCAAACTGTTTGTAGGGTAAGCTGGAATGCAAGCCTGTGTGAACATCTAATGTAAACACAGGCACAGAGGAGGAAATCCTCAATCAGTGATTTAATGTAACATAATTTAGCCTTCCTCCTGTTTGTTTAAAGAACGTGTCCACATAAGGAAGTATCCTCACAGATAGACACATTCTTTAAACAAACAAGTGACACTGGTGTGTTCATATCCCTGCGTAAACCCTCCACATTCAAATTATGTGGCCCTTTTTTTCTGTGTAATTACCATGTGATACCATGCTATTACACAAATATACTAGTTTGTATTTAAATTAGCATTTCCTACTTTTTTTAAAAGTGAAAACTTCACTTTGTTCATAAGCCATCAGAGTCAGGATGGGGGCTGTGTTGTAAGGGCCAGTGAACCAGGGCAAGAAATTAGGTCGTGAGACAGACAAGGAAACCAACACTGGCATGGTAAATGTGGTGGTAGTAGACTGGAAGCTGTTGTGAGGGTAGAGAACAGAGGTTGGAGATGGCAGCAGGTCACTAAGATGGTGTGTAGGCACTTTGAACAGAAGTGGGAAGTAACAAAGTATTTGTACTTCATTACTGTACTTAAAGGTATAAACATAAAAAAACATACAATGCCTCCATACTGCTCCTGTAGTGTCATCCTAGTGCCCATAAGCCCTGACATTCAAATTCAACCCAAAGAAACCATGTATTTAGCCTAAATGTCCACTGTGATCCACAGGCGAACGCGGCTCCAAAGGAGGATATCAGTGGACATTAAAAAAGTGGTGTACATGACACAGTTTAGAGTTAAATTTGAATGTCGTACTTTTATACATTGACTTACGTAAAGAGGTTGAATCAGTACTTTTACTTGAGTCATTTTTAACACAAGTAGATTTACTTTTACTTCAGTAAAGAATGTGTGTACTTTTGCCACCCCTGTCTCTGAACAAGCAGAGTGGATATATAGTGAGTGCAAATACAGTAGTAATAGAGATCTGGTCGCCTGTCTCTCCGGTCCAGTCGACTATCTCTCTCTCTCTCTCTCTCATCCCTGACATGTGCTGTTTGCTTGAGACACACTCCGTCATTCAAATGGGAGTTATATTAATAGGCCCTGAGCAAACACAGTGAAGTGTAAAAGTTTCCAAGGGGCTGTGCCACGGGTTAGAATTTCATAATGGGATAATAACGTATGGATTATTACACATCCTCTTTATTTATCTGTAACAATATTAGCCTCAGCAAAGAGCTGTCACTCATTATGAGTGACAGCTTGAAACCGGTTTTATTATGTGTCAGTTTGGAAATGTTTGATTCATTTCGAAAATGAGATGCAGACGACTAAACACTTAGATTGTGGTGATCCAGTTTTTGATGCCACGCCAAACAGAGAGGAATGGGAGTATTAAGTAATGACTATAATAAGGGAGGAGCATTGGTTGTGGTTGTTAGATCTCAGTCACCTTATCCATCAACTCTGAAATCACCACTTTCACTAAGCAGACGCAGTTTAAAAAGAGGGAGGGGAATTCTTCAAAAGCATCCACAAGAATTAAAGGACTTTCCCAGTTGTAAGTTGGCTTCACCTCATAAGATTTAGGGTTTTGGCCTGAAAATAATTTGCAAGCTCCTGTTTCAAATGAATAACCTACACGTGCCATGCTGTGTGCATGGTTGTGTAAAGTAATAGCAGTCATTTTCTCTGCATCATTTCAAAGACCAACCATCCAACATAATGTATTATAAGATATGAACAAAAAACAGCAAATTTAAATAGCTGCTATTAAAATGTCTCTAAATGTCTAATAGTGCTGACAAAGTTATTGTTTGAGAGTTAATTTTTCATTTCATTTCTTTCCATGTGCAGCTGATTTTCATTGCACTTTATTGTCTTGATACGTTTGATCATGTGGTTTGTGGTCTCATTCAAGGAAAAGGACAATAACAAAGAGGATTTTCCATTTGTTCCAGATGAACCATAGACTGTGTATCCAAGAATAAAGCCAAAATATTAAATAGGAAGGCCGCCATCCTGTGCCAATGACATTATTATTAGCCAGAATCTGCACAGTTGTGATTGGGGGTGGAGCCACAGCAATGAGGTCCCACGGATGCATGTGCTCAACTGGTCATTATTCAGTCTCAGCTGTCAATCATGACTTTATTGTGTATTTATAATATCAAATACGTTATTCTAACCAAAGAAACCAGAAAATAATATGTCAACAAAGATCAGTTGGATAAGCACTACCTAAAATGATAGATACCATCTATGAGAAAAATGTATTTGAGTTTGTCCCCTCTGCTAACATGGAAAAGGCAGGCTTTGTGACCTATATATCAGCCAGCCACCAGGGGGAGATCAAGATGCTTTGGCTTCACTTTTGGGAGCTTTCATTTCGTCCAACTTTATATTCAGTCTGTGTCAAACCCACATTTTAAAAATCTCAAGCGCTTTCTTTTTACATCTGAAGAGAGGCAACAAAAGTGTAATATCTGTTTCTTCAACCCTGATCACGATATGTGCAACAGAATGAAGATTGCTGACCACCCTGGCCACAACAGGAATGACCAGTGCCCCCACTCAACAACAACACACTTGTCAATTCCATGAGAACAGGCTGGATGAAGGAGCCATCAAGTCCCACGGGAAGCCAACGGTCACTGGGTAAGATTGCTGGACTGACCCAGCAGGCTGAGATGATGGTTATTCTTTTCTCTCTTAATAATAACCAGCCAAAGGATTAAGTTATTCAGAGCAGGTCCATTGCCTAAACTTGGCCTTTAATGTATCCATTGATACTGTGATAGTAACCTCACAAAGGTGAGATCTCATTGTGCTATTTTCTACAACAGCAACTGCACCTACCACAATGAAAAGAATACAAATACTGTTGGCACATGCAAAATGACATCAACAATATCTTCGAACACAACTTTACTTGCGTCGACAACATTGTCACAGAGGATGCCGAGACCACTGGCCCGGCTATCCCGAACATGCCAATCCTGAACGGTTCCTTTACTAACCTACTGCACATGTGCACCACTAAGCTCTCATTCACTCCAGGAACACAAGTCCAGTTTACTAAAGTGAGCCTACCTGTTTTAGGTAAGTTAAGTCCATAACTTACTTGATATGAGTTGAATCAACTGGATAGTGAGGAATGAGTAAAGAACACTAATGTAATGAAAGCAAGCATACGCATTACCTTTAACTTTGCACTATGGCTGTGCTTTTAAAGCCAGATTATATTCCATCACATATGTAGAGTGATTCTGGAATACTCTTCAGAAATCTTTATGCTACAGTCCAACATTAATGTAAAAGCCATGAACATAGAGACATTGTCCACTTGGCTTCCTTGAGACGTACACTTGATAACCTGCAATTATTGCTGTCACATGATCTTGAAAGAACTTCGGACAACGATACAATCCCAACAACCTTAAAGGTTAGTTTTGGCATGGTTGTGTTGTAGCCTGTGGTTCACAGTCAGGTTGCAGACATAGTGGTTTATTAATCTAAATATACATGATCCAAACCATACGGACATTCATAGAGAAGAAAATGTCCTTACATGTTAACATGTGTCCATCTCCAAATCTGTGGAAGATTTTCCCTTTGAGAAGCATAATGAGGCAGGCTTGCTGCACAGGAATATATATATATATATATATATATACACATGTTGAAATTGTTAGAAAATGCAAAAGCCAGCTTGAGTTAAGAGTTTATTGTCGAAAGCAGGCCAGCAAACATGAATTGGGTTTTGCTTTTTTTCTGAAACGGGGGCAAGAAGCTCTGTCGTTGTCTGACCACAGGAATCTGGCCATCCAGGCCGGCCTCTCTAATGTGGCCCGTCACCACAACCTCATGCATTCCAGAGCGCACAAACATGTTGACCAAACGAGACTCATCAATCCAGATTATTCCAGCACCCAGCTCCTAAACATCTACGCTGTTTTTCACTTGTTCCCTTTCACCAAACCACCTGCCCATCAGGCCAATATGGTTCTAATTAAGCTGACATAATTCTCAACACCCAATTTCCTTAAGCGATGCTTCATTATTTTCCGGTAAACGCTGAGAGGGATAGGCTTGTAATTTTGTGCCTAAACGAAGAAGAAACCCCCCCCCCCCTCCAAATTCAAAGAGCAAGAATAATTTGTTTTTCACTTAATTATGTCAAATTGTATTAGTGATGCTCTATGAATCAACTAGAGATTGTCCTGTCTTGACTATACGCTAAGTTAGTTTTTGTTCAGCGCAATGTAGTGAGATACTCTGCACCGAAGCACCAGGCTTCTCAAGCATTGTCAGAACAATTACATTCTGAGTGCAGATGATACTTTGCACTACAACAAACAGAAATATGTCAGCAATGATGCTGATTAAGGTTGCTGGATAGGGTCAGCCTTCTTCTATCAGTGAGCATCAGGATCCTGTGATGACTCTCACATCAGGGTGTCTGAGTTCCAGCATTCCCATTCTTCTTTCAATTTGATAGCTAATCAATGAGGGGCCTGGAGGAGGACCAGCTGAGTTCAGACGAAAGGAGCCTAATTGAATCTGACAATAATTTTCACATATTTCTCTTGCCCTGTCTCAGATGCCATTAGCGACATCACTGTGATAATAGTTGCCATGACAGCATGAGCAATGCTCATTAATGACCCGGCTAGTGGTAATGTTCTGGGCCATATTTCCCCTTCCTCCTGCTCTGTTTCCTTACTTTCCATTTAGGACCTTCTCTCCTTTTATGCTCATGCAGGAGTTTTTAATCAAAGAAAAAAAAAAAAATTGGATTATTATGGAATTGTCTGTGATATCTTGTTTGATATTACGATAAAATAATGGTGAGTGAACATGAAAGCTTCTTAAGTGTGAAATCTTTACTGTATGTACAATAAAAATGACTTTAAACAAGGAGATCGTTTCTGCTGTTGATATAATCCACCAGCCACAGTCTCCACAGCAAAGTGGCACATGTGGACAACAGCCTCCGTGCAGATTCTATTCTTATGCTGCTAGCGCAACAGACCAAAGTCGATGCAAAACAAACATCTGTTGTGGACAGGGCTGTGTTTTCAGTGTGGTCTGGAGCCGCTTAACGAGAGCCATGGTCAATTTCCCAAGAGGCTGGGAAGGACAAACACCTCCTTCTTTTTTCTTTTTTTTTTTTTTACTAAGGACAAACGTTTCTGGGGGGGGGGCCGCGTCCGTCTGTGCTCACTGCAAACATGAGTGTCAGGAAGCAATGTCACATGCGACTGGTGGGGGACTTCCGGCATTGAGGGCCAAGAAGGCGACCGCAGAGGCACTCTTTGGAAAGAGGCAAACAGCTGTACTCCTGCACACAAACATGCGCACTTACACGTACAGCACATGCATACAAAAACACACATGCACAGACACACACATATGTGACTACCAATGCTTCGGTACCAAGCCGATAACAAAAATCTAAAAACGTCAAAGTCTTTTTAATACAGAACCAGAGTTATCGACCACTACCGACCCACTCGACTGGTGCAGAGGGGGGGTTCAGCCTTGCACTCAAGTATACAGGTGTGTGTGTGTGTGTGTGTGTGTGTGTGTGCAGCCTCTGCTGTTTTCTTAGCCACTGAGCTATACCTGAAATACCTAAATTGTCATAATTTTCCTACATGCTACTGATCTGTTTTATAGTGTAAATAGTCTTTTCTTTGTATTTATCACTTGAAGGTTACAAAGCCACTGTTGATTTTTATGTTTCAATATTTTATAAAGGAGTGTTTGTTGCAGTAAATGTGGCTTATTGTTTTAGTTTTTTGTTGTGGTATCGAATTGGGTATCGAGAATCGTGGAAACTTCATGGTATCAGTATCGACCACACATTTTTTGTTATCGTTTAAAACACAATATGCGACTCTAAAGAAGTCAAAACTATAAAAACCATGAAACATGTAACCAAGCAGTTACATTATCAGTGTGAGCAATTGTGTTGCCAGTAAAAAAAGCGATTTGTGTACTGAATTAGGGAAGTGAGAATGTCTGTCTCTGACTGTGTAACCCAGCATTGGGAGACCGAAACTTACAGACAGTTCAACACCTTTTACATGACAAATGCAGATATTCGCATAATAAATATGGGTGCAGTGTGTGCTGATTTGACAAATCACAGAATATGCCATAGTACAAAGCTGAGAGGAGGACCTCAGTGCCGGCATTCTGCTTGTTTAGATCCGGGTGATAGATTGGAAGCCTTCACTTGAAAAGTATGTGTAAAATGTGTCCATTACCGAGAGGTTGATATTTAAAATACATTTAACAAAAACGTTGATGAACCACTTTACAAAGTCAAGTGTCAACACTGGTTACCTTGGAGCAAAGGACTCACTCATCACAGTAAAGCCTCACAAAGGAGATATGCAAACAAGAGTGGATTTGAGATCTCTTGCTGCTTGAGTGGATGCACGTTTGAACCCCTTTGTTTCAGCAGAGAAGGAAATGAAAAAAAACACATTCTGAAGTTGGCTGACAGACTCTATTGGTTCTGAGGCTGTTTGACATGCTGCATCCAGGCAAATTAAGGTTAAGGGAAGGTAGATGGAATCTATCAGAGCTTGACTCTGCCTCATCAGATTGAACAAGCAGCTGCAGGGCATCCCTTGTCTCGCTCCTGCCATTACACACGTGTTCATGTACGTGTTCAGCCACACAGTCATCCGCATGTGCACATACGCAGACACATGCACAAATACAATTATGCACTTTGTTCTTTTCAGTGCATTTTCTTTTTATTCTCACTCTGTAGACACACACATACATGATGAAACACACATTACTCATGTGATCTTCCATATTCAGGACATACAGCAAGACATTTTCATAAAAGTAAAAGAAGGCCAAATATGCCAAATATGGTAAATACACAATACAAATTAAAGCTGGAACTAGCGTTGACAGGCCCTCGCAGCCATGTGCCTGTTGGGGTACAGGCAGGACGCAGGTTGGCACAGCTACGTGCTGTCACCACCGACATACACTGCCCGACCACAAAAGTTTCAAGTGATGACTTCAGGCAGGGACTCTAATCAAACAAATGAAATTAGGAGCCGATTGGACAATATATGAATGAGTTTAAACGACTTCCTGCTCCATGGCGAAAAATGTAATATAAATGAATCACTACTACACCCAACAAATTTAAAAATAAAGCAAGCCACATACATTTTAAAATGTACTTTCAGATCCTTATTGCATGCCAGGTTTATGGTTACAGAAGTGCACCCTCACTGGGATTTACTGTACCCTCATTCGCCACTGCCACGCGTCTGCAGAAAATGAAAAATCGTCTCAAGTCTCTGTCTCTGTCTGAAAGAGGAAGTGAGACAGGAAGTGCACATGTAAAGGAAGCTACTGCAGACAGCGTGTCCATCATGTTTGCCTTTCCTGTATAGTAATTATGCGTCACACAACCCTGCAAGACTGAGTAAAATAATCAGTAAAAACATCATTATACAGTATGAGGAAATGAAAAATAGCAATGATAATTCAGTATGTGTCTTGTCATATTCCCTTGTCAAATTTATAACTTGAACTTGCGATATGCACAAACACACACATTCAGAGTCCAGCTGGTCTGCCCTGTTGCTGCTGCATCTCAGGAAGTGGAGTGTTTCAGCACTTCTGTCTCCTCGCAGAGCAGCTGGACAGACAGTCAGGACAGCGAGGGGGTTTCCAACACACACAAACCCTCTGAACACGTTTAGGTTCAGACTGAAAACCAGACAGACAGTGAGACAGAGAGAGAAACAAACAGACATTTGCACTCTCCACCCACTCCACCACAACCCCCTACATTATGAAGATTCCACTTCCCCTTTCTGTGCAGCCTTTGGTACCACTAATACCCAACACACCGCCGCCAACCCTCACAGATAAGCCACCGATACCACCCGATGAATTACACAAAGAAAGAGTCTTTGCTTTAACTTAATGTGATGAGGATGTTAAGATCTAATGGAAAACAAGCTGTTTTCTAAAAGATTTTCTTCTTTTTATGTGCACTGGCAAACTGCTATCTTGTGCGATACAGACTAATGTAATGTTCAAGTTTAGCTCAAGGGCCTTTTTTGTGCCGACTACTTACAGTACACTGGCCACTCCTGCTCCACCACAACAACTGTGCATGATGACAGAATGGGGACAAGAGCGGAATAAAGGTTTATTCTGCTGCAATTACATAATTTTGTGTTTGTGAATGAAGATCTGCCCATTTGTGGCTTGGAAGGAGCCGTACTCTGTTGAAGTTAAGGGTAAACAAGCATTTGTAGAACTTAACTGTGCTGTTCAGAGAGAAATAGCAGAAATGCTGGGACAGATATTAAAGTACTTATACTGACTTGTCAGAAGAGAAGTTGTAGAAGATTCAAAATAAGAATGTACAATAGCTTTATGATTTTGTTTTTAAACTATTGCCACATTTGATTATGCTTTGATTTGGAAATCCTTCAAAATCTATTAAAATCATATCTAAGAGGTTAGACATATTGTAGTCAATGCATGTTTTTCTTTTCTGAACAGAATTACACATATAATCCCTAAAATTTAAACATGCATGGATGTTAAAAGCAATGTATTTGACAACTTTTTATTTTATTTAAATAGCAACAAGGTCTTACGAGTATTTGTTTCATTATTATTATTATTATTATTATTATTATTATTATTATGTAACATGGTACCATTACTTTTACTATAATCTTTCAAAGTACTGTATATATTTTTTTTTTAATTCAATGTCGATCTCTGGTACTTCAGCAGTAGCACGTTGGTTTGTATGCCCGGCAACATGCATTTATATCATGTTACCAACTGCATAAACTTCATTAATAGAGTTGGGAAAGCAGAGCAGGAAGTCTAACAAAAGGCATTCGTAGACAAATATGCATCCTATTTGAATGTCTTTTGTTTAAGTGAGCAAATTAAATATCAGGGCCAAGACAGGAGCAGCACAGTCAGTTAATTATGTCTAATAAATCTCGGTCCAAATTGCCCTCCAGGGGTGGAAATGGCTGCCGCGGGACGGAGGAACCGAAGTAGCACTTCGGTATTTGTTATTCTACCTTTAACAGATTACGCACGCTGACTTGTCATCCCTCATCCGGTTGGGCAAGTGAAGTGAAGGGAGAACGTCAACACGCCGTCGGTCACTGCTTCTGTTTACCTCGCTGTAGCCCGGGGGTAACACGCACTAATCAGCATCCAGCAAAATGCTCTGTAATTGGCCGTGTTTACTCTGTTTTAGCATGATTGCATGCTTGATTGGATTGTCGCAGCCCATTTGAGGAAAAATGGTCTCCCTCTCATTGCGTTTGTGTGTTCATGGGCCTATGCGTGCGTGCTAACAAGTGTTATTTTTTTCCTTTTTTCTAGATGATTTTTTTACCACCAACTTGCTGAAGTAGAGGATACTTGAAAATAACATAAATTTGAGAATTGGTGGGATTTCGTTTTCTTCCACTCTGCCATATTTACATATTGATAATGGAAAAATAAAATCTTGTACAAGTTCCTCTTTTTCTTCTCCATAACCACTACCTCAACACTATGCAAAATATGTTCCGCTGACCACAGGAATGGATTTAAAATATAAAGGAGAAGAAGAAAAACCCTCTCATAAGTACGGTAAGGTTTAAGGCACAAGTATGCAGATTGTGTGGGCTCTGAGGTCTGTCCCCTACAGTAGGTTCCCAGAACACTCAGCTCTTTGTGCAGCAGTACGTAAAACGAAACTTGATAAATGTTGACCTCAGACAGTGGATCATTCGTGTCCCCAGGTTTGGGGTTAAACTTCTGTTGAGAGACAGGTATGTGCTGTACCCAACTATGTTTTTGTGAAAAAAGTGAAAAAAACGAAAATTTATGAATTATGTTCTTTAACAGAAATTCAAGAGTTCAGACCTATCGAGTAAGTTGTCATCTTGATGGACGACCCACAGGATTACAATGAGAAATAGTGACTTTTGTAAGTCTCTACACAGCCACTGAAGGGAAATGGACAATGACCTGCTGTGTTATGTGCAATTGGGTTTAAAGCACATGTACAACTTTCTGTCAGGCCCACACAATGCTTGTCTACATGTAAAAAACCGAACGAGGTGTTAACACTTAACTTTCTTCTTGGATAAAATTCAGGACAAGTTAATTGATGGTCTCTAAACACAGATAAAAAGCAGCAGCATCACCTCTTCTCCTGGGAGTTTTCCAAAATATTGGTTCACAAAGGGGTTCGGAATGTTTTCCTCCTAACGCCCTGTTTTTAGCCAAAACTGATATGTGTCTTCGGGGTATTATTTTTTCATACCGTCTGTTTAACGCTGCATTTGAGAGATTGCCTGAGCGCAAACAACTTGAACTGCACCTTTCCAGAGGCCGTCGAATGTTTGAATTGGGAGCTATGAAGGGGGATAGGTGGGGTGTAACTCAGATGGGATTTTGCCACGAGGTAAATTGGCAGAGAACCAATGATGGGGAGATGTCATGGAGATGATTTAGAGGTTGGTTTTAGGGGTGCAGTGAGTAACCTAGACAGATTCTCACAGATCTTTAGAGGGACATAACTGCAGCGGTTCTGAACCAAGAGCACTCGAAATCGGATCAATGAGTAACTTGAGGCCTACAACAGAAACAAAAATAGACTGTTGGTATCATTTGTGATGTGAAAATTGGTACTTGTTTTGTGGTTGTACTGTGTGTATTAATTGTAAAAATAGTCAATCCATCAGTTTTTCTTTGAAATGTCTTCAGTGAGGGAGGACTGACTTATACAGTCAAAAATGCAGAGTGAGTAATTTAGCATAAGCGTCCTAATTTAGAGATAATGAGGGCAATGAAAATTATTTTGACAATAAAACCATAAATGTTCACTCATGCAGCCGAGAAATTACTTAAAGAAAATTACTATAAAGTGGGCAATGAAGAGGATTGTTGGTGAGTAGTCCACGGAGAGTATTTACACTCATTATTCAAATTAACCCCATCCAAGTGTCTCTCTGGGTCTGCTGTATGGCTGTGGTGTAATTGGGTTGTTACTTAAAACAGGAATTATTTCTACTCTGCTTTTACCTCTTGTTGTTTTTTATGGTCCCCCACACCAATGAAATTGGCATAGGTATCTGCAGGGGTGATTTGCAAAATTACCCAATTTTCCCCCATAGGCATCTATTCAGGTAAAGCAACTCTGCCTTTATTTTTTACCATTTTAGTGGCTTCAATCAGAGAGCAATAGCTATTTACAAAAAACGTTTTCTTTTTAGTAATATTCAGGATCTGTTGCTGACCCCAGCCCTGTCCAGTTGCATAGGTGTGGGGGTTGGGGGCCGCTGGGGGAAAACCAGTAAGCCACAACGACCAGACTTCTCCAAACATGTCATTCTGAATCTCCTCGGTGAGCCGTGTTGAGCCGTACCCAGGGCCCTGTTAACACTCCAAACATTCAGAGTCACAGACCCGTGTCCCCAGCCATGCTCTTTAAACACTTGTTAAAACTTGCACTTTTTTCATAATGTCAACAGCCTGAGAATGACCCCTCTGGGATTGCTACTGCACTATATGTCCTGTGGAAACTCAATGGAGAAACGAAAAAGGGGAGAAAGAGAGAGAGGGAGAAAGAGAGAAAAGCAATGGAGGGAAGAATGACTTCGTACAGTAGGGGTAGCGCCCCCCGCTCTCCCCCTCCTTCACCTGTCTGCTTCATGAAGGGTCTGATTGAGAGACAGACTGACCCAACTCAGAGCCATTCAACCAAACCACTCCTCCGCCCCTGACCTGCTGTCTAAACCCCCTAAATTAGACTACTGAGACCCCAGGAGCAGGAGCTTACATTACCAGTACCTGTGAAACCTTGGCAGGCCTCATCACCCTGAATGGAAACGCTGGGCAAATAAAAGCAGGCTGGCCTGTCTGCACTCTCTTTCTGCCCACAGACGGATGGTGAGAGGGAACATGAGCCCATATAGCAGGGACAGGGGGAATAGTTGGCGGGGTTCCCTTCACGGGCCCCTATAGTTCCTGGAGTCTAGTTTAGTATACCCCCATGGAAAGTCTAGCCTGTCTCAGGAGTTTCCATTGTCTGTAGGTAGACAGGCTGGGATGGAGAGAGGACGAAGACAAGAAAAGAGGATATGAGAGCAATCAAAATAAAGAGAGAGAGGAGAAAGGGAGGCCACCAACTTATAGCAAGCCATGATTAGAAAATAAGTGATGAGTCCCAAGGTCGCTTGTAAACTGTGGGTGAGGTCCTGCTCAGATCCTACCCAGATCTCATGCAGCGGCGTGGGATCGTGTGGATATTTCCCCTCTTTTTGTGACATTTGTTGGTGGCAGTCTGCGAAACGGCAGGACTGGACGAGTGCTTAGGGACCCAGCCAAGTTCTTTTACACTTTCCAGCCCTGTGGTGCTGTTTCAACGCATCATAGCAACTAGGTACAGTGCTAAACACAGACACACACAACTGTACTTTTCTGTGTCCGCACACATGCAGTATGTGCACACAAAGTTGGAAGGGTGCGCGGACAACAAGATATTGACCAAATTATATCATTGGACGAATGTGTGTGTGTTTTTAGTCACCGGCCATGTAGACGAGGGAGTCCACAGTAGGAGACTGAGAGGGGAAGTGAGGGCAGGGGGTAGATTAGCACACACCCCACAGCGTGATCAACAAACACTCATGTGGACATAACCGTGCAGACTCAAAATTGTCCTTTAAGCCAGCTGCAATTCTTGGCAGAGAGAAGGCCACCGATTACACTTGTATGAAATCTAGCCCTTTCTGTAACAATTTCATTTATTATGTTCTTTTTTCCCCCATCTTTGATGTGATGAAGTAGAAATGTAATTCATCTGTGAATGGGTGAAGACGAGCTTCCTCCACTTTGTCTGCATAAGGTGGCGGAAATAAGAGAAATGATTACGGAGGGAGAGAAGAGAGGAAACTTAATGGGAGGAAATCATTTAGACGTTACAGTCATTTTAATGTCCTCATGTCTGTTTCACATCATCCCGGAGGAGGCCAGACACACTTGTCAGACTCAGACAGGGTGTTACTTCACTGCAAACCTGTTCAACATACAAACACTAGAATTGAGTTCTAACACACAGTTTTTTCTGAGGGAGGTTTGAGAAATGTGGTCAAACGGGGAGCACAGGAGACTGATATTAGTGTGGGAGGCAGAGTGATGGTTTGATGATGAGGATGATAAATTCCTCAGAAAAGCAAGCGCGTGAGTTATTCAATGAGTTAAAACAAATGTACTGTAGAAAGAAATATAATTCCTTACAGTATCTTTCAGACATGCCCTTGAACCTTTTTATTCTCACGTTAAATAAGACGCCCTGGAGTCAAGGATTGAACTGCTGCCTCTGCCTGTTCACCCTGCCTGAGGCCCTGTGTCTTCTAAAGACCTGTTTGTTCACAAGTGGAGCACAGCAGGTGTTTAAGCAAAGTGCAAGTTGGAAACGTGGCTCCCATCGCTGCCGTGAGACTCATTTATTGAAATGCTCTCGATTTCTCTACAAAACGCGCTGCGCTTTCAGGCTGCGATGTGCAGCAGCGTGTCCTTCTCGCAAAAGATGCCAACGGTGGAAATACACATAACAGTGGGAATCCAAGCCTACATGACAGAATATTGCTACAGCCTGTTCGAAAGCAGATTACTCAGCCCCACACTTTCATTTTCCCTGTCGATAATGCGCTTATAGCTGTGAGGCACGGTGCATTTACAGTACACCTGCTCCTTAGTCCCCTTGCTCCCAAATCTGTGTATTGTTTCAAGGCAACCTTTGCCAATAATAAAGTGGAAGCCAATCAAAGCAAATAGACCAGTGGATCTTTACCATGTAATTGGGGATCTGTGTAATCGTTAACCTTGGCTCGGTGTAGGAAGTTAATGAATCAAATCAATACCTCTCTCTGCTGATCCATAATTATTTGAAAAGAGATGAAAAATTAAACAGGCCGAGTCTATGAGGTTATCATGCCATGCAATTAGTCCGCCGGAGGGAGATTATGTTACCTAGATACCATTGGGGAAGTGTAATTTCTCTTGCAGATGGAGTTTTTTTAATGAAGAGTGCAATTACCTAAATAGGTCAGCCAAAGACACGCTGCTGCTGCTGCTGTTGCTGCTGCTGTTGCGGCTGCCGCTGCTGCATGCCGCTTCTCAGCGTACCTGAGAGGAAGCTCCTGGATAAGGGAAAAAAAAAAAAAAATCACACAGAGCACTGTCTGCAACTCTTGTTCCCCTCCTCAGTATCATCCTCGCATGCTCCTCTTTTTCTCCCTCTCTCCCACCGATGCTCCTAGTATAGAGATGGTGTCTCTTGTGTTTTTCCAAATTTAACAGCGCATATGTATAGGTTTATTTCCTATGCAGAGATTGAGCGTGAATAACATAACATTTCCTCCAAATCAGGCTCAGTTGCTGTGGTCATATGTTGACTGCAACATGACGACAACACTTGTTGAGTGAAGTACAAAAAACAAAACGTGTTATGTACTTGAAATAAAAATAAAAATAATTTTCATATCTTTTACTTTTATTGATTATTTATTAATGTTTTTATATTTCTTTCCAAAACTGTAACATCTCTACAGCTCTAATTAAACAGTATGCCATTAATAGAGAAGCTTTCCATTAGATTTACATTACTTCATTGTATTTTCCTGTTTTGAATTCAGTCAACTGACTGTGAATTCAAGGGAAAATTCAGAAGTCCGCACTTGACAACACGCAAATATGGAGTAAAAACTTAGTGTGTATTTCATATGCTGCACACAGTGATTCAAGGATTATTTTTCATAAGACTTGCTGAGAGGTAAAAGAAGCAATACATCTGCAGTAATCTAAATGTAGTTTGAATTCAAATCAATTTAATTTAATCACAGAGAGGTTCAGGGGAGGATAGATTAATTAGCAGTAAGCGACGTTATAATTGTGACAGTGTACGCAAAATGTCTGAGTTTTTTGCAAAGTGCGGCACTAATAAAAATGTTTTATTATTACTATTACTATAATTATTATTACTCAAAACACAACTTAATACAGTGCAGTGGTCAGCACTGTCACCTCACAGAAAAAGGTTTCTGGGTACGAACCTGTGGTCGTTCTGTGTGAAGTTCACAGGTTCTCCCTGTGTCTGCGTAGGTTTTCTCCAGGTACTGTGTCTTCCTCCCACAGTCCAAACACATGCAGCTTAGGGTAATTGGACGTAGGTGTGAAAATGAGAGTGACTGGTTGTTGGTTTCTAAATGCCGGCACTGGGCAGTACACTCGTCTACCGGCTCCAGCTGCCACGTTACCCATAAAGGATAAGTGGTATAGATAATGAATACCTGAAAGAACAACCAAATAGACAGACGCACTGCAAATACACACAACACAACCAAAGACAGAAACAGGTATTTGCAGGGGGCACTTGTGATGAACACGGCTGATTACTTACATCTTAGCACTTTTATTAACTTCAGCAAAGTCACAAATCATCACTTAATTACTTTATGTGTCAGCGTGGATACAAGTTCGACATCCGTGCAACTTCTTGAAATTGCATTTGTCTATATGATTGTATTAACAAGTTTGCCTATTTGATTGTTTTGTGAGCATTGAGCTCAGGGCCACCATAGACAGTAGCCTTTAAGAAAATATCACTAACATGATAATAAACATTGTAATAACCCAGATACTTTCCTGGAAGCCACTCCTCTGTCTGATTTCCTCAAGTTCTCTTAAAAGGTGGTTAAGAATAAATAAAGACATTGCACCGGAGTAATTGACTCAGTTCTGTTTTTCCATGTGTTTGAAAATATCCTGTTGTGATTAGTGTGAAATTGCCATAAGCACTTCAATTTACAGTTTATATTTTGCTATGCAGTTGCATTTAGGGAAAACACGCAACACGCATTGAACTCAGCAGGCCGCTAATACTGAAAAGTAAGGAACAAAGAGCAGGTACTTAATGAAACGCAGCTGACTACAAGGTGGTGAACTCCTAATAAAAACTGCGCGCTGTAAGAAAGAGAGCTGGAGAAAAGGGTAATGAGCACATCTTAAGTTTTTTTTGTTACATCTGATGCTTAACCAAGTGTTTAAAAGAAGTAGTGGCATTCCATATGCGCACTAAATGATTGAAAGGAGAATTTGGCACGAGCTCTCTCTACTCAACTCAGAACGAGTGACCCTGTGAACCACCAAATGGTGCCTGTTGCAGGTTCCCTATGTGGCAGGTGCCTTGATCATGATTCAACCAACTTGTCAACAAGTGCTGTTTTCCTGAAACTTGGCAGCAACTCCACAACAGATTCCATGTTAAAACTTGGATGATCACATTGCAAAGCTGAACAAGTTTTCTTTTAAAATAAATCCATGATATACCTCTTTATCATTGTGCTGACCCCTACATTAAAAAAAAAAAAACACTTGCAAAAGACAATGCAGGAGGGAAAACATCAGAGAACTCTGTTGGACAGTAATCTGATGCAGAGCGATGATATCTGTAAATGATCGAGGCTGTATTCATCCTGTCTTTTTTTGATGGACAGGCTCTGCCCAACCCTCCTACACACTGACACGTAGGAAATATGTTTCAGGGAATGACACTAGCATACCCTCTTACACTTAATCATTGTCAATCACTCTGCGCACTTGGCTCATTGGGTAATAGGAACAGATCCAGCATCGCATCCCCTCCAATCTGTTTGGCTCTCACACGGGAGGTGCATGCTGTTTTCATGCCTGTGTGGGATGGCTTCAAGCTGTTTTCTTATCAAAAGGCCCATTCAGACATTCTCTTTGAGAGGCATCGCAAACCTCAGATCTCACAGCCTCCGTTCAACCACATGTCTTGATTTAGGAGGCCAGAATCAGATTTGCTGCCACGAAGAGCTGTCACCGTGAAAGAATGGGATGTGATTTATCATCCCGAACCACACAGGGCTGATAACCAGAGAGCTAGCATTTTTGCACACACACGAACACACACACACACACGAACACACACAAACACACACACGAACACACACACACACACACACACACACACACACACACACACACACACACACACACACACACACACCTTCTCCCTTCCACCTCAAAGAAATACCTTAAAAAACAGATGAACACATGTTCTCAAGCTCACTCATCCTCTGGCTCAATCACTCCTATATGTTTTCACAAAAAGCCGCAATTTGACACAGACGCCGTCTTGCCCCTCGCTCTCTTGCAGCATGGTGCTGGATCACATGCTTTTTTACAAACTGCAACTACATCACCTTCCACCCAGGGATCCTCTCTAAACGCTCCCTTTTAAACCTCCACTAACAGTCTCATCATTGATTTTATGTCTCTGTGCTTTTTTTTTCCCTCCTCGGGTTGTAAGCAAGCAAACACAGCTGAACCCTAACACCCTGTGTCCCGCTGTGTCTCCCTCAGGGTGTTCTCATCACGAAACAGCTACAAAACATCTTAGAGTGAAACACCCTCAGCAACACAGGCCATTGAAAGGCAAAGGTGACGGGAGCAAGTTTTTCACCATTTCAAAAGTACAGAATCATCAAATAAACTGCACTCTCTCTCTCTCTCAACATTCAGAGGTTGAGAGCAGTTACTTCTCCAAAGTAGTTTCTCTTAACTCTTTCTATCCTTTTCTCACTTTTTTTTCACCCACCCATCTTTCTTTCGGCTCTCTCTCTCTCTCTTTCTGTCTTGCTCTCGCCAGTTGCAGCTTATTATTTCTTTGTGGAAGAGTACGTGATTGCCAGGATTGCTTGGTGGTGCCTCCTCTGAAGTTGTTAGTTTCAATGAAAAGGCAGAGACTCAGATTGTTCTGCTTCTGATCTCTCCGCCTGTGTCTCCGCTCTGCCCTCCCGCTCTCTCTCAGGCTCGTTTTTTTCTGATCAATCAACAAACTGTTGCAGTGTGCGGCGGTTTCAGCGGGACGCATAATCATCATAAGGTGTGTTGGTGCGCACGGAGAGGAGACTAAACTTGCCAAAGGCTAGCGAGTGCAAGCGTAAACCTCGCCTGCTCTCCTGTCCCTGTTAGCTCAGCCATTTTTGGGCGGTCAGGCTGTCTTGCCACAATCACACGCTGGCGCCACAATTGCCTAGCCCCAACTGCAACCCTTTCACTGTGTAATGAATACGTCCAGAAATAAACTTTAACCACTCATGCCCTGCTGCTTGCCCCTCGCGCATATATGTACAGAAACAAGGCTGGAGTGATGTTTGTGTTGTGCCCTGGATAGTGGCATGCTCACCTGGCCTCAGGACGGCATGTGGTGATGGAGTGGTTATGGTTCAACACTGAACCAGTCAGTGAGAGAGAGGTGACCACTGACCGCTGTCACCCTCTGGTGGGACTGAGCGCGCCCCAGGTCCAGGGAATGTTGTGGAGGGATAGAGATGACCAGAGAAGTAGAGTGGTGTTTTTGTCTACTTGAAAATTGTGTCAAACTCTATGTTTGTGTGTACTTATGCTCGTATTAAAAAAGTCATGCTCATGATCTTGGGCTTGTGCAAAGGTGCTTACATACAGCCACATACTGAACACTCTTCTGTTTACATAGTACATATGTAGGAAAATGCTTTTTGTGGTATTCATCGCTGTCTGCATGTCCGTATGTATGCAAGATTTATCGCCACAAGAGATAAATATACCTGCACCAAGCCCACAGGCTCGAGTCTTGATTGTGCAAGGGATGGTCGGATCAGAGCGGTAATTTTCCACATTTACACTCAGCCCACTTGAGTCCACCTTGAAGGGCGTTTCTATGAGGATAAGTGCTGTATGCTTCCGTGTATGTGTGTGTCTGTGAGTGTGTGTATGCTGTATGCTTGCACAATTTTGTTTGTCTGCGCCCTGTGTGTTTTTGTGCTGCAGCCTCTATATTCGTCTTCAGTAACATGTGCACGGCAGAGGCACATTCCCTTCATGTAAACTGCTGTTACGAGTTTTGTTTATTTTCATCCTGTCTCCGTGCAAATAAGCACACCTATGAAATCAGATAGCACAACATTTATTTACCATTTCCATCTGTGATAAATGAAACCAATTAAGCCGCACTTTTATATTAGGGAGGAGGCAATCCTAATTTTCTCCTTAAGTGCGGTTTCCACGGCAATCAGAGGTCTCTGCAGGGGGTCGGGAATGGAGGCGTTGGGTGGGAGCGCACACAGCAGGGACAAACAGAGCGAGAGCCTACTGCACTCCGGCTGAATCTTCTGCTGGCATGCACTGTTGCTTTCTCACATACACACGTTTGCTGGTGCACACACATGCACACACACACGAACACACACACAAAAATCACACAGAAGCAGCCAGTATCACACAAACATTTGCACATATTCTCTTTGTTAATTTGGCCTCATCTATAGGCTTCGTGGAGTGAAACTGAAGGTTATAAAAGTGTCCATGTTGATGTTGACCCATCAATTCATGAAATGATGATCATTCACTGATTCACGAGTGTCCATCCAATACTGTACGTTTGACATTGAGAGCGGTGTCCTGTGTGCAGGCCTGTTCCTCTTTCTTTCCTATGAATGAAGGAAATGAAGGGAAAATATGGACATGACAGCTTCCTCAGTCTATTAACAGGGGACGTATTTATGGTTCCAGTCAGAATATTAGGGAACTTGGCCATGTGTCATCATTTATTGTTATGTCTGACTGGATTTTCCCTTTCCCTCTGATGAGTGTGGGCTACAAAAAAAAAAAAAAAGTCTGATTTTTTTTATACAACCACAAAGCAGAATCAACAAATGAGCATTTGCGCAAGTCTCTCACATTTGTATGATTTTAGTTTTTAGTAGTAAAGTCTGTTTAAATAGGTATGAAGGATCAAAACGAGCTATTCTGGAGCTCGATAGGGGGAAAGAAACCTGTGGAAATTGTACCGAACCAGACAGTTTTATTTTGCCCAACTTCTGCAAAATTAATAAACAAACAAAATGAATAAACAGGAGCCGTGCTGAAATGTTGACCAAGCAAACAGGCAGACTAGAATGGCCTGTTGTGAGTATTTACAGGGTCCGTTTTGGAGCTCTTACAGAAGCTCACAAGCTTGGGGCTAGAAAATAAAAAAAAAAAATGTATCTATAGAGAGAAGTTTTTTACACTTAGATAATGTTGATGCTTAACAGACAATGACTGTCCTTTTAATACAACAAACTGTTATTTACAGTAAATAGAAACAGATTATGTGTCATCTATAGTAAGCAACACTTTTTAGCCATTTTCTATTCAGTGTCTCTTTGTGAATTAAACATTTCCAGTCTTTTTAATACAATCGATCAGTTATTAGCAGTGATATACTGTTCTGGAATATAATCAGACAGAGATTCGATTACATGACATCGTTTTGCTAAAAAGACAGGACAGCCAACAGATAAAAATAAAGTCGATTTTGACAGTTTTTGATAGTGAGGAAAGCAAAGGAAAAAATATAATTTGTGGTGGATATTCTCTTCTTCTCTTTTTACTTTTACTTTACTTTAATAAACTTGAATTATCATAATATGGCACGGTTTTGTATTTTGTTCTAGAGTTATTGTCGGTTCATGAAAATGAACACGGCACTGTTCGACTAACCAATCAACTTTATTTAGAATGTTGAGAACATAAAAATGCATTGAGAGAGCTTCATATTTTTTGGCCAATGAATCTTTTTAACAGAAGATGGATTCCAACTTCACTTTTGCAACTCAACAGAACTTTTCCTGTAAACAATTAAAACTTTCCTCTTGTTCGCGGTTGTGATACGTACGATTCCTCCGCTCTATAGAAGCCAGTTTGCTCTTTTGTACGAAAAAAAATGGAAAGGAAGAAAAGAAAAAGGCGGGATTCAATCCGTCACACTGGATCTGGCATAGCCGTCTTATAGTTTGAGAAAGCAAAGAAGAAGTTGAAGCTCAGACACAACAGTTGTGAGTCAAACGCAGGAGTGTTCCACAGGCACAAGGATGGAGAGGCACAGAGGGAAGAAAAGGAGAGAAGGAGGCACAGAAAAGGAAAGAGAGGGATGAAAAGAAAAAAGAAAGAGCGCAGGCCTTCCTCAGAACTGTATTCATAGAGTCTGGCTCTTTCAGGTTCATCTCTCATTACTCCTGGGTGCTCTCTCAAGCTTAGCGGAAATGGATTACGCTACACAAAGAAAGGAATAATCACCCTATTCTCCTCCTTCTTCTCTGATAAACACACAGGCGCACGGGACACATCTACACACACACACACACACACAAACATAAACACACTCTCTTCCAGTCTGTTGTTTTGCCATACAAACTCATATACACACACTGAGTGAGCCAAGCTTTGTGTGGCTGTGAGTCGCTGAGTGGGGTGCTCGTTCTCTCGCTGCATGCCAGGGGACTCGTCAATTATCTCCCCAAACGCACCCAGTCCTCAGGGGGAAAAGGCGGTGACGGAGACGTCCCTGTTTTTGAGGGAACCTGGAGTTTGCAACATTCAGCTGAGTGACAATACATTCATGCTCTAATTCTAGGCTAGCAGATGTAATGTTTTTTTCCTCTTTCTCCCTCTTCCTTTGTCTCATCCCCTTCTGCTCTCCTTGTACTTCTCATCATTCCAACTTTGAGAAGTTGGAGCTCCTAAAGGCTTTAGTCAGTGTGTGTGTTTTGGGGTAGTTTCTAGTGGATCCTCAGCTTGAGTTTGTGCTCGCGTGTGAATGCGTGTCTTTTGCATTAAAGGGTGTATTCTACAGTTTGATCTTTTTTATCTAATGCAGGCAAGGTGGAACTCCCAAAAGAGTTAGTTTCTTTCCCTGAGCAAATTTAAGAAATGTCTGCAAAGGAAGAAAAAAAAAAACAATAACAAAAGAAAAACAACAGTTTTTATCATATTCATGTAATTAATTATGCAATGATTAGCATTTTCTCTTTTCAAGCATGAAACAGAGAAAACCTTTAGCACTTTTATATTTACATAAACAATTACATCAAGCCTTCCATGGATTAAAAGTTTGGACCGATGCAGTAATATTTTGACAACGTTGTGCCAGTAAAGGCAATATTTTTAACAGATGGTACTCATGTCATTACAGTTTTGAGGTCTTGAATTTTGAGTCGAACATATAATTGCTCTGTCTCCTGACAGCCACCAAGCAGATTGACTCACTGGGAACGGCTTCAAATAAAAAAAACTCCCTGTCCATGTTTGTCTTGCCGGGGTTGACTGTATCTGTGAGCACTGGGCTGTGCGGCCACTTCTACCTGGTTAAATTAAAGAGAATATGAATAATAGATGGGGAGAATGACACTTCCGTCGCCAGGGGTAATGAAAGACCGACTTCCAGCTCTCTCTTGTCACTCCTCTGACTCACAGAGAGCGCTAATAAAGATGACACTTGACAGCTAACGAGACCCATCACGGGTGGGGACATGCACACATACACAGAGAAAGACGAAGGGAAAGAGAATGGGGGAGAGTAAGATAGTGAAAACACAAAATATAAGAGGAGGGCAAGTGTTATCAGGGCATCTAACCTCTGACTGGCCAAACAACTTGTTGTCCTGCTCTAGCATTCTGCAACATATTTTATAAAGTCAAAAAATGACTGTCACTCACACACAGATTTTAGGTTGGAAAAATAAATGGGGGGGGGGGGGACTGACAATAAAAAAATAGGCAACTTCTCAGTAAAAGGTGTTGGAGAAGGGAATGAAAAACAAAGCAGAGGAAAAGACTGCAAATGAGATTTAAGTCTGTCCATAAGGGACAAGTGGTGCGCTGGAACACGGAAGGTTGGAAGTTGGAGGAAGCCCTGCCCACAGCCTGATCTGCTGGGTCAGTCTCAGCTCCAGTCCTGCCGCAGAGCTCCCATAGAGAGGGCGTGCCATTGTTTACTGTCCGCGGTGCGGGTAAACAATAAACAATGAAAAGACTGAGAGGTTGCCAGCACCTCACCCTAATGTTGCCATTTTGGGAACTCAAATACGCCCCCATGCTCCTCACAGCCCCCACACACCACCCACTGCCTCCCTCTACCTCTGCCACCTCCCCCATTCAGATCCATCCCCAGCCCCAGAAACCCCAAAGGGGCGGTCGCCCTGCCTGCCCACGCTGCCCTCTAAGAAACCACGAGAGGGTGTGGTTCCGCCTGAAACAGGGACGCCATTTATTTTGGGCGCATCTCTGCTGACTGACTCATGTGTTGACTGGAAAGTTGGCTGCAGGCTCCATGGGCCGAGGCTCCACCAGCCCATGTGGACTATCAGTCACTGACCTGCTCTCTCTCCTTTAGGGCCCCCCCCCCTTGCACCTCAGCCCACCACAAGTTGAAATGCACCAATAGCCACCCACTCCCATCCTCCCACCCACTCTAACCAGCCCTCATCACTACTCTATTTTTGTCTTTATGTCAGCCCTGCCACTTACCACCCTGCTCTTAGTCTCAAATTGGAGAATTGCCATTGTTTCACAGTGACCTTCAGTTGGTGTTTTGTAAGAGTTGCTCATCAAGCACCATTTTATGATGGGCATGTGTCACATGTATTGTTTGAAGAACTTTATTACCTAAGAATATATGGAAATAAAAAGAGAGAGAGACAAAGAAGTGGAAGTAGAAGGAGAGATAGTTCGCAGAAGCTGAGTCGGATTAATTTGGTGCCATAATGAAAAAAAAAATCGACCCTATTCGCATGTGGAATAGAGGATGATTTGATCTTAAATAGCAAAATTGCAGATACATGTTTCCATCTTGACATTTAAGGTGAAAGGGTAAGACCTAATGATTGGAGAGTTTAGCAATAAAATCGGATGATTCGTTTAGAAATTCTGCTACAAAAAGAATATTTGTATTTATTTATCAATTTATTGGCTCAGTGGCTAAACATACTCTGTAAAAATAAAACAATCCACTCTTACAATACATCTGGAGCCACAGTCATCTGTGGTATGATTGCAGTCTTTGAAATATAGAATCCATTCAATCAATTAAAAAGAGCAGTATTTAATCCAATAAAGTAACCATTAAATGTCAGGAATAAAACGCTTTTACAATTCTGATATTGCACATTTAAAGACGGCAGCTTCTGTTCTCAGTGGAGAAATAAATTACCTACACAGATATTGTATATATGATGTGTGTAATAATTGAAAATTGGTGTTTAGGTCAAACTAAAGGCAGGGAAATGTTTTAATCTATGTATACTGTACACACATCAGATCTTGATGAACGAATTATTCAAGTTAAAAATCTTTACTGATGTACATTGTTTAATTTGTTGAGAACAAAATTACCTAACAACGGTCAATGGAAACCAAAATCATCAACCCATTGAGGGCTAGATTTAAAACCGCACAGAGTAAAAAAAGTAAAAAATTGAAATCACAGGCTGATCCAACTTGCGTGAATTTCATCACGGCAACTCATAATGTGACTCAGTAGTGTGTATGGCCCCTGTGTGCCTGTGCACTCATGACAACATCTGGGCATGTTCCTGATGACTCAGTGGATGGTATCCTGGGGGATCTGCTCCTGGACCTGGGTCAGGCCATCAGTGAGCTCCAGGACAGTCTGTGGCTGTACTTGGCAGCGTCGGATGCACCGATATGCAACATCCGGTGCTCAATTGGATTTAGGTCAGGGGAACGTCAATGCGTTCGTCATCCAGGAACTGGAGATCTATGCGACCCTCCAAGGATATGCCTCCCCAGACCATCACTGACCCACCAACAACGGGTCATGCTGGATGATGTTACAGCACAACGTTCACCACGGCGTCTACAGACTCTTTCATGCCTGTCACATGTGCTCAGTGTGAACTTTCTCTCATCTGTGAAGAGAACGAGGTGCCAGTGGCGGACCTGCCAATTCTGGTGTTCTTTGGCAAATGCCAATCCAGCTGCTCGGTGCTGGGCTGTGAGCACAGGTCCCACTCGAGGTCGTCAGGCCCTCATGGAGTCTGTTTCTGACGGTTTGGTCAGAAACATGCACACCAGTAGCCTGCTGGAGGTCATTTTGTAGAGCTCTGGCAGTGCTCCTCCTGGTCCTCTGCACAAAGGAGCAGATACCGGTCCTGCTGCTGGGTTGATGCCCTACAGCTCTGTTCATCTCAGGTCTCCTGGTATCTCTTCCATGCTCTTGAGACTGTGGTGGGAGACACAGCAAACCTTCTTGCGACCGCACGTATGGATGTGCCTTCCTGGAGGAGCTGGACTACCTGTGCAACCTGTTTGGGCCTCATGCTACCAGTAGTGACAAGGACACTAGCAGAACAGAAAACTAGAGAAGAATCAGTCAGGAAGGAGAAGGAGAGAACAACTATTTTCGGCCACCACATGCAGAACCATTTCCTTTTTGGGGTTTTCTTGCTTTTGTCTCTCCATTGCACCTGTTGTCACTTTCACTTGCACCAAAACAAGTGAAATTGATTCACAATCACTTGCACTTCCTAAATGGACAGATTGACATCACTGAAGTTTAACTGACTTGGTGTTACACTCTGATAAGTTTTCCCTTAATTTACTTGAGCTGTGTATTTTCTTGATGTGTGCTTGAATATGAAGAAAAAGACGAAACTACGAGTAAATACATTTTTCACAGCTGGAGCATTCAACATGGCATAGATAGTCAATAGAAGAGAGGACAAGGGCCCATATAACTGCCCAACTGTAACAGGACTTTTATTTATCTGAATGCAGAGTCTTTTATATGGTGCAAGTCAAATTTATTCTTTCGCTATTTATTGTCACTAGGGGATGGAGACCTGGACCTTTTTTATCCTCAATGTAAATGTCTTTGCATTGCTCATATTTCAAAGCACCACAGGTAACAAAAACAGAAAATCTTCTCACAGCAGCATGCAGCTTCATTTAAATTTAAAGAAACGTAGGCAACAATTTCATGACATTACCTGTGACATATACCTGACTACCCAGCACAAAAACACACTGACCTACTGTACTACATCTTATTTCTTTACCTACTTTTTATTATGTGGTGGTCAAAAGAAGCAGTGGGTGCTCTTCATCTTCCCTGTTCCTCCCCAGGGTCCCCATACTGTTCTGGAGATGTCTGTGGGTTCCTTGCTATGGCGTGGCGCTCTGACATTCCCTCCACACCCACACTGGCAGCCAATGTGCCAATTAGTGGCCTTCTCCACAGGGGTGGGTGTATGGGAGGTGGAGAACACAGGAGAACGAGAGACAGAGGGGAGAAGGAGCAAGAGAGGGAGCGTGTATATGAGCGTTTTCGGATGTGTGTATGCGTGTGTGCGTGTAACAAGGCCTCAGACCTCAGACATTCCTTTCGCTATGACCTAGGGTACAATTAAGGGTTGTCCCTCCCCTGCCTCCCCTCCTTGATGGACCACATCAACGGAAGTCCTGGCCCAGCTGGAAGCTCTAATGACGGGAGGGAGGCCAGGTCGCGACCCTTGTGTGCCACCTCAGCGCCACGCCCTTCCTGTTTGGGTCCAGACAGGGTCTACGCCAAGAGAGGAGCAGAGAAAAGGGGAGACTGGGAGCGAGGAAGTGTTTTGAGTTCGTGAACATCTGGAGAGCTTGCTGGGAATGATTGGGGGGTAGAAACAAGCATGGTAGTTGTCGTTATGATTTTACTGCTGGACCAAAACAGCAAAGCCAGCCCTAGAAAGCCATAGGACCATGACTGACTGAGTGACGGCTTGACCTAATAATGAAGTTACACAATTGTTCACCCAACCAAGTGCTTGAGTTTCCCCGGTAGGTTACTAGCTGGCATTAGGCAGAATTCAAATACAGCGAGATGACGATGCTGATTAGCATATTACATCATCTGGTGTCGTTTAGCGACACTTTGAGCAGGTTCTTGTTTCTTTCAATCAAAAGCATTGTTTATAATGGTTCAACAACAGTTTTAAACTATATCGCATGATGACCAGTTACAGTCCAGCCATGTATTAGCTTTTGAGCAGGTCTTGTTTTACCCTCACCTGTCAACCCTTTCTGTATAAGGAAAGAGATGACTTCTTAAAATTGATCAAATTCTTAATTTACAAAACATCCACTTGAGAAACAGAACTCGCTGCTGTCATTACTCGCTCTCTATCTGAGGCTTTGGACCTAATGATAAATTAGTCACACCTTAGAGCATGATTGGAGGTAGTAAAGGGCGAGATGAGAGACGCAGACACGTAGGTGTCTGGTTATTTGTTAGAATGCAGACGGTGCTGTTAGAGTATCATGGGACTGAAAGCCGCGGTCCTCAGCCCTGCTATCGTCAGACACCCACCCTCATGGAGAGGCTTGGATAATGATATCTCTGTGAGTCGGTCTGTCTATCTGTCTGTCATGCCTCTGGATTTGCTTTCTCCATTCTGTTGAGTGAGGAGCAGCAGGAAACGTGTGGGGGTGGTAAAGTGTGTGTGTGTTGCATCTGGTAGGCTTACATAGCAGTATGGTCGTGTGTTTGAGTGTGTTTGCGTGACAGGGGTCCCCACAGATTATAGATGTTGATGAGCATCTCCTCTCAGCTTTGAGACCGTGTAATTGTCACCTTGCTCAAGTAGGTGAGAGAGGCGAGTAGGTCTGCACCTATCAATTGTTTTTTTTAGCGATTAATCATACGTTTATTTTTTAGATTGATCTAACGACAAATTTTTCGTTTAATCTAAAGCATTTTTTATAACTTTATTAATATAATAATGATTTTTTTTTTTATGTCATTAAAATCATTTATATTTAGTTAATCATCTTCTCTAAAATACAAACAAATTTGACAAAAAAACAAAATATACACTGCAAGGCGTTATTCCACAACAAAAAATGATCTTGAAGTAGCCTAGTAGTTGTATCAATGTATCAAAAATGTTCTTTTCTTGTTTCAAGTAGAGCTTCTGTACACATATTAACAATCTCAACAAACAACTGTCCTCTTTGTTCCCACTTTCTCTTATTCAGTGACAGAAGTAAACTCTACCATGTGCTGTCATTTACTACTACTACATGCTTTGACTCTGCGCAGCCACCTTCCATACGACGCGTCGATGCACGTTTCGAAAGTGGACGTATTTACGTAATCAATGACGTTGATTACGTTGGCGCGTCGCCCCAGCCCTAGGAGAGATAGGCCTTAGATAACCACATAGAAAACCTCCAATCAAAGAAGAGGGACAGGTAGAGAGAGATGACGACAAAAATAAGGAGCGAGAAGTAATACCACAACACCTGACCAAACGAAAAATGATGTGGCGGACATATCACTGACCAACTAAAACCAATGTTCTGCTGATATGAATTACACCATGTTATAGAACATACAGTACAGCATGTGTGAGCTCATGCGTCTTACGTGTGCATTTAACCTGTGTGGGTTCATGGCTGCTTCTGTGTGTGGGACAGATGGAAACAACTAGAGTGAGGGACAATCAATGCTTGTCCAGTGATCATAGTCATTACATTATTAGTGCCTGAGTGACCAATAACACTGATAATGTTTCCACTTCCCCTCTGAACAAAACAGACCGACATGTTCAGGGTGAGTCCTGATTCACTCCATTAGGCCGTGAATATGCTGTGTTGGTTCACTTAACTGTGTAAATTCCTATGGTCTTTTATAGCATGCTGTAAATGCCAGTGCAGATTATTAGGTGTAGTTTGACTTAATTAAGTAAATTATTTTAAGTCATTTAATCTTAATTTTTAGCTCAAATTTGCATCATGAACTACTGATATTTTAAGTATTTTAATATTTTTTAAGTACTTGTGATACAGATATTATCTATCCATCCATCCATCTATACAAGAGGTGGTCTCGGTCCGGATAAAAAAAAAAAACATGGTTCAGTTTGTTTGCAGTGTGAAACGCTTTTTTTTTTATAGTTTAGTTTTTTTTGGGGGGGTATGATCCCAGTCTTCCCCATCTGCATGCCAAAGTGTCCTTTGGCAAGATACTGAACCCCACATTCCCCCTCATAGAAAAAAGTGATGCCCATAGATGCACTGTATGAAGCAGGATTTGCAGGACAACTTGCTGCAGGATAGTCCTCACTACTGATAATACAATGGTTGAATGACAACGACGCTCATTTTGCTGCCGGTAACACCATAATGATATTACAGAGGCAATGAAATTAGCTAAGTGAAATGGTTCATTCTTGATTCAAACGGAGAGACTACTTGCATATATGCACTTCATTCAAAAGAATCAGCAAATGCAACAGCAGAATTTACAACATGCCAACCCCAGACAAACCAATCAATGTCAAGTAAAGGTACACCCAGCCCCAGTGGAGGTAGGTGATGACGATAGGACGCATGTTAAATAAAAGTCTTTAGTGCCTAAATTGCAATGTGAAAACAAAACTAAGCAGATCAAATGTAAACAATGTAACAGACACATGAATCTTGGTTTGGATTATCAGGTGTGAAAACACCCAAGTCACTCTGCAATTTCCCCACCAAACCCAGTTGAGATTCTATGCCACTGTGTGTACATTCTGACAATGGTGTTTGAAATTGAAGTGGATGATTAGATGGTGTGTGATCATTAAATGATGTAGGCAGAGCAAGACTGAACCTTGTGTGAATCATTTGAGCTGAGAGACACGTGTAAGACATGCTACCACGTGAAGCAACCGCAGTGGTTGTTGTCTACGTGACAGTGTCATGTTGTTACAGTTCTAGAGAGGTGAACGTCAGATACGCAGCTTCACCATACCTACAGCGTCAATTCAGCACATAAGTATAAATAGGACTTAAAGTGTTATCATATTTTCTAAGCCTTTGAGGTTTTTAACCAGGTTCATCATTTGTTAATCATCAGATCTTCATGGGAGACAATGAGACAAACTGCCTTAAACTTGTATTCACCTACTCCCTCCTAGTATCTCAAGAGCTGTCTGAAATCTGTCATTTGTGTCTTGTTAATGGAACTACACTAAGACATTTTAAGCGATTTTTTAACACCTATACACCTGCTTATTCAAATCAGCCATGGCAGCAAAAATCATAGAGATACAGGTCAGCAGCTTCATGTTCACATCAAACATCAGAATGAGGGAAGAATGTGTGGTCAGTGATGGTCAGCGCAATTGCTGGTGCAAGACAAGTTGGTTTGAATATTTTTTGAAACTGCTGATCTCCTGGGATTTTGATGAACAACAATCTTCGAGAGTTTACTCAGAATAGTGTGAAAAACACAAAAACATCCAGTGAGCAGCAGTTCTGTGGACAGAAACATCTTGTTGAGGAGAGCAGGAGAATGGTCAGACTGATTGGAGCTGACAGTAAGGCCACAGCAACTCAAATAAACACTCTTTACAAATGTGGTGAACAGAAAAGCGTCTCAGAATGAACAATATGTCCAACCTCGGGGCGGATGGGCTACAACAGCAAACGACCATGTCACCAAAAGAAGACAGAGAAACGTAGCCTGGTCTAACAAATCATACTGTCTGATGGTGTCATGGTGAACTGATTGTGTTTCGGGGCTTTAAAGTGACAAAATGCAAGATTTGATCTCGGCTTTACTTAAACTCCCCTTACACGTGGGATGCATAATTCACTGCTGTAAATACGAGTGGCAGCCTGAGCCTCCCCATACACACAGCTGTACACAAATGCATTTGTTGACAAGCTGACAGAAAAGAAACTGGCAGCCTCAGAAGCAGAGTCCTCGTAGCATTTGTAATGTTATGTCTTTAAAATGTGTCCTGAACAAAGTTACTTATTCGTGCGCACACAGTTTTTGGAGTCTGGCAGTAAATGTTAGCACATTCACTGCACTAAACTCAGAGTAGAACAGCAGCATACAAGCTAACACAGTTATTGACGTCCAGGTTTAAGGTATCAAATCACATCAAATTGTTTGGCTAACTTGTCAGCTAGACCTCTATTTAAATGTGTTTTCTGACTTCTACTGATACACTAGCAAGTAGACAACTTCACTTACACAGACAAAAGTCAAGCAAGCAGAACAGCATGAGACATAATAAGCTAAAGTTATGACTTACTTGTCCAATATCAATACCAGATCGACATCTGTCCTGCTTCCTTTGGCCTCTTTTAGCTCTTGCCAATGGGTGAACTATGCTCCAATATTCACTCTTGCTTGGTTTCTTACTCGATCATTTTCTCCTTCGTTTCCACTGAGAATGTTCTCTTCGGTTTCTTTGGTGGCTATGCTGTGACGTCCACACTAAGAACTGGCAAGCTGGTTGTCTCTTATAGCTAGATGCTAGCTCCAGCTCTGGTGGTTGGTGTATGATGTAAAGCAGGTTGTAATATTCCAGCATGGTACACCAGAGTTACATAGTGTAGTGGCACACATGCCATTGTTCCCATTATATGTTTGTGTTCCATAAGAATGATTTCGAAGCTGGTATTTAAAGGTATGAAAACTACCTAGTGTTTCTTTAATACCAATTGGTTGTGATTTGAATGCACCAGCCTATCTGAGCATTATGACCGACCATGTGGATAACACTTTATGACCACAGTTTACCATCTTCTATTAGCATGACAATGGGTTCAGTGGTCTCCCCAGTCGCCACAGCTGAATCCAGTAGAATACCTTTTGAGATGTAGAACAGACTCACAGGATCATTGAAGGGTAGTCATGTCAACATTGACCACAACCTCAAAAGACAACAACATCATGCAGAATGGCTTGTGGCTGTTATGAGAGCAAATGGCGACCCTGCCCAGTATTAGCATGGTGCTCCTAATTAAGTGCTTGGTGAGTGTTTGTGACGACGACTAATTAAAATGGACTAATAAAAAATATTTAAATATCACAGTAGCACACTGACAAGAAGCACCGTGTATGTGTGTTGCCATCCTGTCTTCCTGTCACGTCATACAACAGTGAAACAGTAAACATAAAACAAACACTAATTTGTCCGTATTGACTTTACTGCTCCTATGTCTCTCATTAGCTTCTATTAATCTATTTACCCTTCACCGTGCCCTGACACCACCCCAAGAACCCCAGCCTCTGCCAAAACCAAAGTGACACTGGCTCCGCAGGCGAGGTTGGGAGGCCATGAGGTCATACCAATGATGGCACTAGCTGTCGACCGGTGAGATGTGGGGCCCGTAGGCGGAGGGGTGCTAGGTGCCTGCAAGGGGAGAGTGAAGGGAGTGTGCCGGGGGAAGTGAGACATTCATTAGGAGAGCCAAGCTGACGCTGTCACCCTTGCCTGCTTCTAAGGAGCCTGCTCAGACACACGCCAGCCTCAGCTGCTGCCGAGCCATGGCTGTGCTATGCACCGACATGTCTTCAACATTCAAGTCACAGTTTGTGTGTGCATAAATATGTGTGTGTGTGCAATTGAATGTTAAAATGATGTGTTATGCTGTGAAACACTGTCACACAAATGCTCTTTCATTCACAGACGCAGTATAGAGCGAGTAGATAAAGATGCAGAGAGACGCACACACAGGGTCTATTATAAAATGCAAGTTCAAAATCATGGTTCATCTGCTGAGGCCTTTCACTTGCTTCTTTCATGCAGTTCTGATGACAAATGAGACAAGCATGTTCCCTCAGTCATCTTGCACGCCTGTGAAAGCAGAGCCCATTTTATTGGGCCTCTAATGCGATGAGAGAGGCCAGGAGTCAATTACTGTGTACTTATTCTCCCTCTGCCTGAACACTGACTTGTTAACGCTTCCTAATAATGAGCTATAGTGAACAAGAGGGTTACACTGGATCCTTTTGACTCACAGAATGGAAAACATTTTCCATTCTCTTTGTGCCCCATCACTGATGCCTGACAAAAAAATGAATAAAGACAGGAGGGACACGGGGAATGTTTACCTTATAACTGTAATGATGTCCTGGGCTTTTGTTGTTGAAACAATGATAAAGGAGGCAAAGTAGTTCACACTTCTATGTTTAATACCAGCATTATACTTTTATGATAATGTTTTTACCAAATAAGTATACTGACGCATTGAATATTCTGTTCATGTTTACTTTGAAACAGCATAACAATGAGTAGAAGGTAGAACAAGGTTTAAAGAGGCCGTTCTCTGTCCAGAATACATTGACTTGTCTCACAGAAAATGTTTCTTGAACTGAGGCCCTGTTAAGACGTGGTATTAACATTTGTCTCAGTTGATCCAAATCACACTTCTAGTTCTAGTTACAGGTTTAAATATCTTTGACATACGGGCACATAGATCGCACCTGCAAGTGGTCTGGGACACACGCGGCCACAATTATTTTAGTTGTGCGAACGTAAATGTGTCTTGAGTCTTGACACTGACTGGGTCCACTGATGTCCTCTGTCCTGCTGCAGTTCCATGTAGAACCTACTTCCATGTAGAAGTTCATGTCTGAAAATGCCTTCTGTCTCCCTCTCACATATACACACACACACACACAATATTAACACTGGAACACTTTGTATAGTTAGTTAGTTAGATAAAAATATTATCAGGTCAACATGAACAGAAGTAACATAATAAAAATAATAATCTTATTTGCATAAAGAGCGAGAAACTGAAATCTGATCACATGTGGTCACTCAAGACACGTGTGGAGACGTATTCTAGCACCAGGTGTGAACTGACGTACTCAGAGCTGACCACTTGTGATCGGATGAACCGAGACAGATGTTAATACAAGATCTGAACAGGGCCAGACAGTTTGTGCTCAGCCAGTAAAGGCGGTAACACTACCTAACTCCATATCCCTCATTATACACTACCTGTGTAGACTAGCTTAAAACTCCTTTGCTAAAAATATAGCAGAGGTTTTTGTTATTTTAGCTCTTGCCAGGTACCTGGTGCTGCTTACATTTGTATTGCATTTGTTTGTTTTGCTTGCAGGGGGGGGTTTGCAGTGTTCAGAGCCAGTATGAACTTGAGAATAGTGGGAACAATTTTTAATTAATGGAGACATAAGGAACGAAGGGCCCACACTAAACAAGGAACCTCTACAGAGAAACCCATATTATTAGACCCTACTTTCCATTTTTAACACAAATGTGATTTGTTGGTTTGTTAATCAAAACACAAGCTACAATATTCTTTAAGACAGAAATAAAAAAACATTGGATTTTATATCATGCATCAGGCTAATGCATTTTCCATTGTTCTGCACCAATCTATTAATATGCTGGTGTCTCCTCCATCAAGTGTTATCATCCTGGCACGCTTTGCTCTTGTAGCAGCAACGATAGTACTTATCCTCTACTAACAATGCAGAATATCACTCTCACATTCTCCACTTGTCTCTGCGGACTCAAGTAAGATTAATTTACTTTTAACATAATCAAGTAATTGAAAGGTTGAATAACTCTCCAGTTGTGGTTAATTGTGACAAATTAAAATGGCAACTCTCTCCTAGAGTGTAGGCTCTCAGTTTTAAAAGCTTTGCAAAATGCCGTCTCTTCACACAGTTTGATTGGAGAATTACACTTCATTGTTCTTGATTATCCAAAATATCTCGTCAAATTCTGCTTGACAAGGTTTTTTTTCTATTTTTATGAAGCAACTTGCTTTTGAAAAAAAATGATTAAAATACTGGCACTTCACAAACACTGTAACTTTGGCTTTTGGAATACACAATGGAAATAGGATAATAAATTCCACTGCATTATACTTTAATTCAATCCAAATGAGGTTGGTCTTTGCCAAATCAGTTTATGAGAACCCCTGGCTTTGTTCATTTGTTTTAATTAACGAGAAGAGGAGAGGTGAGAGAAAAAACACTGGCGCATTGTTAGTGTAATTAAAGATTAATTCCAGAATATTTTGTGTGTGATGATGTCTCTAGTGTTGGGGAAAAATATCCATATTTTACATAAAACACTGTGCGGTTAATTTTAGGTAATTTAACATAAAACCTGTCACAGGCGCTTCCGACACTATTCATTTAGCATTAGAGGTGCTTCAAGGACCACAATTCATGTGTCACTCCTCTTGTCAAAGAGACGTTTTCATGTGAGGATAAACCTGAGGCAACTGTTTGAGGGTTTAGTCACTTACTGTAGAGGTAGAGCGCTTCATTTTGCTGACATGACAGAGCAAGGTACGAAACCTCATGCAAGAAAATAATAGGTTGTAGATTAGTGGACAGAAATTCTACTTCCATCCCGGACTCTTGATTATAACATTTTAAAATGTATGCTATTTACCTTACATACCACCTTTACTTGAAGGTGCCTTTTTAAATTTCTGGCCATGGTGTCTCAATCTTCATGCAGCACACCATAATTTGCAGCAACAGAAACATCAACAAAGATCAGTCTACTGTATCTATCTGGCATCCTTTTTTTTTTTTTTTAAGTAAAGAAAAACTGTTTACTTTATCAATGTTAAACCCAAAAATTTTAATCCCAGTTATTTAAGGGATAACACATCCACATTTATTGTGTTTTTTGATCATTTGCCTCAAAAAGTCCTCTGCGTGTTCAGTGAGCTTTTCTTTCATTCCTCCAGAATGCTTAATTACCTAAATGAACTCATTATGTACTTCACTGGACTAATTTCACTCTTTGTCCAAGGTCAAATTTGACAGAGATTTAAAGTGACCAGTCTGTAGATCTGGGAGACCAGGAACGGTGCAGAGTGCCAAGAAGAGCATGAAGAAAACAAGAGGGGGAAAGAAGAGATGATGGTGTAGAAAGATCTTGTGTTGGGGGAGGTCATCAATGGAGAGATGAAGTGAGGTACAGGTAACATCCACTGAAATAACTGCCATGGTTGACCATGGCTATAATGCATTTGATATCCGTTGGATGCAGGTAACTGAGTGCGCAGTTCATATAGTGACACATGGAGCACTAGTAACTAATGACACAGCAGTTTGCCTACAGCGCTGGCCCATCGCCTGTGGGATGAATAAATCAATTGAGTCATTGTGCCGCACTTTGTCGAAAGTGATGATGTTGCGGGAAACCTTCTTGTGCGTCGTTTCACCAATCTGTCATCCAGCAGTATGGCAGCAGATCACAATAACCGCAGAAAAGGCTCCTGGTACTCTTTTTTTAAAGTGTCACCTCATTGTTTTTGTTTTAAAAACAGTCAAACGTGGCACCAAAAAGAAGGAGGGGCAAACAGTTTTGATGGTTTTAAAGGATGGAGGAATAGACATATTTTAAAGAGTGTGTTAATAAAAATCAATGCCATGCATAAGATGTCGTTTGACATGCCAAGGTGCCATTTCCTTTCTTTTATCTTAATAGATCACCTACAGCAGTATCTCCAACATGCAGGACAAACATACAGCACATCTTCCAACAAGTATCTGGGGACTCTGAACCATATCACATTGTTTTGTTGTTTTTTTCTTTTTGTGGCCTGCATTCTGCATAAGACACTACAGGACTAATAGGTTTTGTTTGTGACATCACAAAAGAGTTGTAAATCATGAATGAGAGTTATGTTGCATTTTGTCATGTTGCTTTGGGCAGGATGAGTGTGATGGATAGGCCTACAGTGCAGGGGACAAATGAGTGAAACAGCATGGGGAGAGGCATAGGTCCCACTAAATTTGCCATAACAACTGCACTAGTTCACACATACATTTATACAGTTTTACATATTTATAGTTAAAAGGCTACAGTATTCTCTGTAATGTATCTGGTTTTGTTTGCTTAATATATGCATGTTGCTTCATGTTTTGCAAGCAAGCCGGGCCCTCTGCTCTCCCATCTCTTATCTGGCTCTGCTCAACTCCTGTTCCCGGGGACCATTGGGAAGGACAAGTCCTGGCTGTCCTGGCTCTTGACAGAGGAGATAAATCACTCAGCACACCGGAGGATAGCCTTCCAGTCGGCAAGCTGGGAACTTCATTATACCGCCCCTGCCACACATTACCATGCAGATCGTCACTGATTGGGCCGGCGCTGTGGCGAACGCAGCCTACTTCTGTCAGCACCAGAGGAGTCTCATATCTGTCTCAGCGTTGAGGAAAGGAAAGGAGAGGAGAGGAGAGGAGAGGAGAGGAGGAGTTTTATAATGGAAGGTCTAAGTCAAGAGACAAAAATGGAAAGTGGAAGTGAGAGATGATAGGCAGATCTGAAGAGGAAGTGGGGAATTTTCACTAATATCACGCAAATCCAAGATATTTGGCAGAAAAAACATTGACATAAAAGTGGATTTTTGATGACATCTGCAAAATTCTTGCAAATCTAAGCAAACATATTCTGTGTGAAATTCCACTATGGTGTAGTTTCCTTCAGCAACGAGAGGCCCAGGAAAACCACAGTTTCGACTTTTTTGCTCACACTATTCTGCATCAACACACTTTCACTTGCTCTAGCACCTTGTATGTTTTGAAATACAGTAATTTTCTTCACCACAAGCCACCCATCTTGAGAGCTCATGAGGACATATAGATATATTTATCGACCTCAAACTTAGACATGATTTATGAAATGCTAAAATATTGAATGGCAAGTGCTTCCTTAGCAATCATGTGTTATATAATGTAATACAATTAATTAAATAAGCACAAACTGGGTTTTTTATAATAATCCCGTACATGGTTCAGTGAACACTAACATTGTTTTTCAAAGCAGGATGTGGACATGGCCAGTTTAAGTTATTGATATTGTTATATTGTATAAATATACAGAGAGCAACTTAGTGAGATGGGAGAGCACCAATCCCCCACATGCTGACTCCAAAGACAAGCATGGATCATATATCATGTGCCCCGGGACCACACACACACACACACTAACACACACACACACACACACACACACACACACACACACACACACTAACACACACACGGTAGTTTCCTGGTACAGATCAGCATTAGATTGACAAAATGTTTGAGTGTCACTTTCAATCATTTAAATGAATACCTCTGTGTCTAGGTATGCATGAACAGACATAAGAAAGGAGACATATGAAACTATGCAAACTTCTGCCCACAGATCCATTCTTACAGCAGGAACCAGAGCACATGAGAACATCAAGCTATAGCGTTTCATTCTGTTTGATTCACAGCACATCAACAATAATCATAATAATAATTACTTAGTAACTCAGTTACTTAACTCTCACAGAGATACATATGATAAAACAACTAGCAATGCTATTCATCATTTAAAAAAACTGTGTATTATAACCAGAGTTCAATGGGTTTACATCTCTTTCTCTTTCTCAAATACTTTCGAGCCGGGCATCAAGCGGGATCAATACATTGGGGGACAGTAACCTGATCGCATTGATTATCTTCTTTTGTTTCTTGGCTCCCAACCAGTGAAAACCGTTGGAGAAAGATGAAAAAGACAAGAGAAAACCCAATATCCAAGACAAAGTGAAAAACATATAATCCAAGAAAACAAAAAGCAAGAAATAAATCAGTCAATCAATTAATTCAGCGTGAAGCATTTACATTAGCTATGTAGACTGGGAACCTCTCTGATTAATTAGGGAAAAAACAGTGATAATCACTAAAGTTTAAACTTATTAGACATGTTACAGCATGAGGTTATCACCACGACACCTTCGTGAAGGAGATGGACTGTCGGGTTGCAGTTGTCAAGGACGACACTGAGGTAACTGTGTTATCGCTAGGAGTGATAGGAGGGCGTAATGGGGTGGGCAGGGGTTCCAGGTGTTCCTAACAAGAGTAAAAGCAACATCAGAAATTAACTAACATTTCATTCCACACTTCCGATCCATGTGGTGAGTGCAAATGAAACTGATAGGGGGGTGTGACTCCTCCACCTCTCAACCTCCAGTTCTCACCGCTGACAGCAGATGTCAGTTAACTTCTGCCTGTGCTGCTGCCTGGCTCTCTCTCACTTTCTCTCTCTGACACTGGCTCATCTTCGTTAATCACCTACCAGCACAAGAAAGCATCGAGTAACTACAAGGTTTTATCCTCACTCCCTTTATCTCAGACTACCCTTTTTTCCCTCTACCTTAACTTTTGTATGCCCTCCCCACTTTCCCCCCCCAGTCTAACCCTCCCCTCCCCCAGCCCAGGTCTTGTGTGCCGGAGGATCCCCAGGGTGTGTGTGGGCTAATTAGGGTGAGGCATATCGGAGGGAAACACAGGTGTTAGCCAGACCGTACTCGCTGTACAGAGTAATGACTGTACTAGAGCCCCCTCATCCCACCACCACCCCCCCAAGGGTAATTTGTCGCTACTCTGTATAACCATGCATCTCGCTGCTCCACTTCTGTTTGCTTTTCATTAATTCTTTTTATGTGGTTATTTGTTAGCATTATTTATGGCCCACACAAATATTAGTACCATTAGCCAGAGACCCAGCAATGACTTTGCTACTGTGGTCGTCACCTAAGCCGCGAGGGCTACGGAGCTTTTGCGTCTTCGTCAAGTCAAGGTGGCGTGTTAATGTGTGCGTGCACTAGAGATGCGCGGATCGGCTCTGACGACATCCTCACGTATGCTTGACTCATCCGCCCATCACCCACCCGAATAATTATTTTATTCAATTTAGAGACCGGCACCCTCACTTCCATCTCTACTGGTGATATTATGGTAACATATTACACCTAAGGAGGCTGTTTTTGATTAAATTCACATTTATTTGAAGTAAATGTTTTTTTGTATGTTCATTTAAATAGTTTCAGGTATTTGCATGATTATGGAGCCCCTCTGGTGACATTTGGGGAAAAATATTGCGTTGCCACAACATAACGCATGGGAAAAAGATAAAAAACTTGTGACCACGCAATATGAATCCGTTCTTTAGTAACAAGACCTGGCGAAGTGAACTTAAGAAGCCTCTTGGATGAGAGATGAAACGTTTTACTTAATCACATGATGTAGCCTTTATAATGGGCTTTAGTTTGACACTGTCTGCACTGACTCTGATTGAGGACACACTGTGGGGGAAATGTTTGCAATTATTAGTAAATAAAAACATATGGATCTATTTTTGTGTGGCCACATTTGGCACATTGGTGATAGGATGCGCCTGGTGCATCTGGAAACAGGGAGAGATTGAGATGTAGTGGGTGTGTTAGCAGCAGGGATCGACTTAACCAACCAGACATTGTTTGAAACTTCCCTTATCCTTCCCTTTAAAGGTTCACCCTCCCCTTCCAAACATGAAAGACAACCTGTGGTAGCCTTCAGTTCTCATAAAAACTCAAAAGGTGTTTAGTTTGTCCAGTTTGAACTACTGTAAAATAAAACATAAGCCTCTGTAGAGAGGACCTGCTCCTGATGTAAATATAAAGTATTTAAATATAAAGGGCCCATTGTAGGGTGAAGAAAGGCACAATTCGTACAATTTAGATGAAACACTAGTGAAAACATCAATAGGATTATTTTATATAAAATTTCTGCCAACAGATCCCTTTCACCTAAATCCTACACACTGAACCTTTAAGGAGAGTATGCACCCCACAACAGTGCAGTGACATTTTTATGAGTGCTGACTGCGCGTGTCTCAGCAAGAGAGAACACTGGACATTTGACTGCACTTTGCACGATGCGCCTTGGCGCAAAAAATAGGGCCCAATGTTTTCATTGACTAGTAATTGCAAACTGCAGGATTAAACAAGATTGTCTTTGTCGTTGACATTTTAGAGAATGTAATTAATATTTTACAAAATGATGTATGACAATTTCATCCCATTATTTCTACACATCCGCTATTAATCAGAAGTGTAAATTTTTATGACCCGACCGACCCGACCTGCGGATTAACCGCAAATCAGCTGGTATAACTGCAATCTGCGCACCACTAGCACGTCTCTGGGTGTGATGCCATGTTAGCAAAAGCTTTGATTTACATCAACTGTCAGACACACTGCATTTTTCCTCTTTCCTTATTGCTCCGTTGCCTCACTGTTTATCGCCTCTGACGGTCGTATATCACATTTTAAACTCTTTTAAATTCTCCATTTGTGATGTCCAAGTACCCCTATTAATATTATCGTACATGACTGTGCAAATCTCAAGGATAAAAAAAAGTGAGCAGGAGAACATTCTTCTGCTTCTTACTTCTGATTATTAAATTATGACAGAGGCTGCTGAGTGAAGAATTTATGAGCACAAATCGACAGAGAGTTGGAGTAACAGACAGTAAAAAGAGAGAGCGGAGAGGGTGAGTGATGGGAGGAGTGTGAGATGCAAAAAGAAATTGTTGAGACAACTCTAGGATCGACGGAGGAGATGAAGAGGAGAAAAGGGAGAGCACGCTACTGTTAAGTGCATAAGTGGCGATATGCACCCAGTGAGGTGGAACTGGACCTGGTGAGAGAATATTGTCTTAGGTCAAGCCGAGTCAGATTCACTTGGGTGACTGTTGCTCACTAGAGCAGAACACAGCTGAGGGAGAAAGTGGGTGTAATCCTGAGTCAGCGCCATTTTCCCTCTTACTTTGTAGAAAACATGCTTCATGCAACTCTCAATATTTAAGATATTCATGTAAGCAGCTATGGTATTGTGTAATGCAATATCAAATGTATGGTTCTCTTTAATAGCACATTTTGATAATATGCTTGAGAGTCACGGACAAAAAACATCCACTTATACAAGGCATTTACAGCGAGCACTGTCCACTGTCTATTTACTTCAACAAACGTATTCTCCAAGTACTTAAGCGACAGCAGACATCCAATATTTAAAACCAGTAAAAGCTGTCCCAGGAAAACCACTTACTATTGCAAAATTAAAACCTGGCACAACTGACCTTTGTTTGTTTACTACAAACAAACCACCACTCTCATAAACAGGACAACACGCAGCATTTTCTGATGTCCATCCATAAAACTTTCCCTCTTCACTGATGGATTGTGATGTTAAAGGGATAGTTCACCCAAAATTGAAAATTCACTCATTGTCTCCTATCAGCTGTATTGCAATTTACACATGGTGTAAATGACGCTGCCTCAAGTTGAATTTGAATGTCAGGGCTTATGGACACTTGGAAGACACCAGAGGAGCAGTATGGCTGCTTTTTTTCTTTCTTCTGTTTTTCACATTTGAAGAAGTGGTTTACTTCAATTGTATTGGATTTGGCTGCAACGCTGTTTACCCATGAAACTCCAAAAGTGTTTTGTGGACTCAAACACTTCACCCACCCCTCCATCAGCATAGTGGTGAGTAGATAATGAGAGCATTTCCATTTTTGGGTGAAATATCACTTTAATAAAAGTATGTTTCTCATCAACTTTGTCCAGTTTGTTTTTTGCATGTTTACAAATATTGCAATTCCATGGTAGTAAACGTATCAAGCAGGTGATGGCATGAAGTTCTGTAAAGGTCATTATGTTTGGTATGGCTGTCTGCCCTGCATACTGTACTGTGCATCATGTTCAGCTCCACTCTGAGCTTGGGTGAGTTCAACCGTTACCCATTGGTTTTCAACCATCCCAAATAGGACTGTCTCAAGGAAGCATTGCATATGATGCTGCTTTAGCTTTAGCTCTAGAATGTATTGCAAATTAGCATGGATGGTTTTGATAGGGGCAGCTTCACAGCAAGAAGGTTTTCGGTTCGAATCCTGCCAGGGTTTTTTTTGTGTGGAGTTTGCACATTCTCCCGGGGCTGAGTGGGTTTTATCCAGGTATCTTGCTTCCTCCCAAAGTCTAAAGAAAGGAAAGAGGGAGGGAAGGAAGGAAGGAAGAAAGAAAGAATCGATAGCTGGATGGATTTGATAGTTTATATGTCTGTATAATGTGTGCAACCATCTTGTATTCTTGTGAATTAGCTTGGTTCATCAAACGTTTCCAATATCCTCTCAATGATGTCAACTTGTCTGGTCCGTTTCAATGCTGTGGAGGAATTCTGCAACTGCGTAATGCTCTTTAAAAACTCCCAAGGGCCCCTTGTAACAACAGTCAAGATGGCGACACAAACACACTGCATTAATGAAACAAATCACCTACATCTAATTATTACATGGAGTAAGTTGTTATTTAATTGAAGCCATTTAGTTTGTACTGTCAAACAATGAGGTGACGATGATGTGACTCATTACTCCCATGGTATCCAGAGGGACATTGTGCGATCAGAGATTTGTGGAGTGTGTTCATTTAAAATTGTACGCTGGATGTGTTGCATTTCTTGTATGTGTAAATTGAAAGTATTTCTTTACAGTGCGAGACACAGTGTGTAAGTGTTGTCATGTTGGCAGCAAGGTCATCAGCCGAGGAATTGAAAATAGTTTTAAGTGCTGCTACTACTGATATCATTAATTGTTCAGAAAGTCTTGGGTAAAAAGCTCAGAGCCGAATCCCACCTGCGTACATCCTCACTGGTATAAACAGCAGTTACAATGAGTAAAATGTTTTTTATGGAAGCAGGTTTTGTCCAGCAGCATGAAAGGTAGCCTGCAGTATGGTTAGTGGGTTCACTATAGATAAATCTATGTACCACTCACTGTGAGTTCTGCTCCAATTCAGCAGATGAACTGCTCATACACTATAATTGTTCCAACTGTGTTCACTCTGTTGCCTTTGAGCCAAAACATAAAATAATGAGCCATACATAATATGCAGATTAAAGTATCAATTAACTGTAATAATGAAAATGTTAATATAAAAAAAATTCAGCTGTGCCATGTCTTTACAGTTTTTACTATTAGCTGATTCAAAACTGATTTAACTTCTTTTCCTTCTTTGTCATTTCTCATACTTTACAGTAGTAATTCAGCAGGAAGTGGAAAATTCATATAGTGCAGCACAAAGGAAGAGTGTGAAGGTCAGGGCAGTCAACTTGGATTTCTCTGACATTTAACTGTGATTTTTCACAAACCTTGGCCAAGTATTTTTATTACCTAAACATTCCTTCACAAAACTCAGTTTACTTTAAGTGAGCTTTATGAGGTAGTGTAACTCCTCCACACAATGTACTGACCCTGTACCTACAGCATTTTTGTAAGCAGGTGTTCGACAGTGGTTTAAGTCATGTCCTGAATATTATAAATGGCACTCTTCAAACTGAAATCTCCCCAAACCCCTTCTAAATTGCTTTTGTAAAACCCTTGTTAAAGAACCTACACAGCTATTTATTGACAAGCTTTAAGCTAATATCCATGCTTCCACTAACTAATAAGACACTTGACACACACACACACACACACACACACACACACACACACACACACACACACACACACACACACACACACACACACACACACACACACACACACACACACACACACACACACACACACACACACACACACACACACACACACACGGGTTATGCCAGGGCAGGGTAATTCATTATTTCTATCTACTTTAAACTTTATGTTTTGACAATGGTATTCTATAAATTGTCGTAAAAATTTGGGTTGGTCTTTGGTATTGTGAGTTTTATGTCTGTCTTGGATATCCTATGTCTGAGAAACAGACATAGGGGGTTGCACCAATGGGGGTTGCACCAATGACTAACTCATAACCTGATGGATGACATGAGTGTCAGAGTTTTAATTAGTTACTTGACAGCATAAAAATGGGGTGTAACATTATGAGTGGCAGCTGAGACTTATTCACAATTGTTCAAGCATGTGTATCGACAGGACCCTGAAACAAGCTCCATTCCATTATCATTACTGCATAGACTGCTCCAAACTACATCATCAGCACAACATGCCAGTGTCTTTATTTGGCAAAGAACTTGCAATGTGTCACTTTTAAGGCTTTTCATCTGAATATGACAAATATCCCGAAGACTCAGAATATGCAGAGAAGGTTTGGTGTCAATAAACTCCAATAAACAGCCATGTTTGCTTGTTATTAGTTTCACAGACATACATAGTTTGTGTGTAGTGTCTTAATGCAATTCAGCTTGGCAGCCAACACTCGCATTTCAATTAACATTTAAGACAACAAATTGAACACAGCGACGTTGATACATAGCACTGCATGCTCCTTTTATTTTCACTATTTATTCACTAGAACAACTGCATAGTGTGTAAATATGTCAGAATGTTAGTATAAAATAGGTGTATCGTGGCATGATGGATTTTTTACCATCTTTTATTTTTGCATTAAAAATTCAACAGTGCCTACAAGTTCGGGTCTAAGCCAGTAAAAGAATCAAATTTGAAAATAGTTTGAAATGACAATTAACAAGAAACTGCTGCTCCTTTACCTTCTTCACTGTAATTGGTTTAACTGATGTTTTATTTAGTGTCAAAAGCACATTTGTCACATAGGGTGCCAAGGCATAAAATGGGTAATGGAGGAACAGAGAAAGGAATAGAGGGAGAAAATGAGGCAGTGTTAGGAGAAAGCATACTTGATGGGTACTGTCATACACTCCCTGACATCTTGTAAAAGCCTGTGCTGCTGACACAGGTGAGCACAGACAAGGGAAGTTACATTATACAGATGATTGGATAGTGAGCTAACTGATCACTCGTTCATTTGCACTCTTTCACCCTGGGGTCGGAGGTGTGACAAGAGGCGTTTGTTCATTTTTCCACTGCTGATGTCAGTTGTTTTTTAATCAGCACCACCGATCTGTAAGTAGTGCAGGTGTGGCACAGAGGAACATAATGCTGAGGATGTGTGAAATTACACTCGTTATGGGGTTAAGATGAGAAGCACCAAACGAGGCATTACAAAAGTTTGGATTAGCAGCTGATAGTTGGATTTTTTGTCATCATGAAATTGTTAGTTTTTCCAGCCTTTACCCTTTAGAACTTTGAATGAATAGCAGCAGAATAACATTGACTCTAATTCTTTAATTTGTCTACTTCAATCGTTTCAAGCAAAGAGGGCCTCTGTTCCAATTCTCTGAAATTTATATGTTCAAAGATAATGTATGTTGCCTTTCAGTTATCTGACAGTTAGCATGTAGCATGAATCTACAGAAGATTCATATGTTGAGAATGAGAAACTTTCCTTTTGTTAGGATGTGAAATTTGGTAATGAAAGGTGAATTCAACATTCATCTAATTCAGAAATATACACTTAACACAATGTGCTTAAACAATGAATGCACAAATTATAATAATCATTTTTTGTTTTTACTAAATACATCACTTGAACCTATTTTTTTGTTTAAACTCACATGGACTGCATTTATGAAGTACTTTTCCAGTCCTCACCACTCAAAGTGCTTTACACAACAGTTCACATTCATATCCATACAGTACTTGTACTATACATGTAGCACTTGACTAACAAACAAAACCACACTCATGCACCAGTGGTACATCATTGGGAACGATTTGGGGTTCTGTATCTTGCTCAAGGACACTTCCCCATGTGGCACTTGAGGAGCTAGGTATCAAACCACCAACTTTCCAATTAGTGGATGACACACTCTACCTCTTAGGCCCCAGCTGCCCTAAGTGAACCCTTGGATTTAGTAACTAGTCAAAACCTCCTTTGGAAGCAATAACCTCAAACTAGTGCTTCCAGTGGCTGTAGATCAGAGGGGCCATTTAAGGGAAATTTCTGTAAATAGTTGTGACTCAAATCCAGAGAAACTCATGGAGCTGCAAACTATGACGATAACAAGAGAACAATGCAGACCTTGGAAACAGAGAAGGTGGGGTGGACCCTCATGATCCTGGGAAGGCGCAGATTAATAGACACTCGATGGACCACCTTTGAAAATGGTAAAGTACCAACAAACTTGCAGGACACCAGACAGAAGGGGAGGTTCTTAGTGGTTTAGAAGATAGATTTTCTAACATATATTACATGAGCTGATGTACATTTTGCACATACTCGCTTCTATTTTTGGAGAAAATTGAGTCAACATGTTTTTCAACTCGTCATTAGTAAAGCCTGGAACACATTGGTCAAACCAAAGGCCATTACAAGACAATTCAAGGTGCAGCACATTACAAAGCAGGCAACCATGCACTGCATTGGTTGACGGGCTAGGGTAGTGGAAGTAGCACTTGTATCTGACATTTAACAAGGGACATTATCTTCATTTCCTGTTTTCTTAATTTCATGATCACAAATTTCTTGCTGCAAGTTATGTCCAAGAGGGGCTCTCTCAACTATAAAGCCAGCAATGCTCAACATTTCATTATGGAAAGTCCCCTCCTTTATTAATACTTAGAACCTACTTTATGTTTTTCCCTTTCTCTTCGAGAGAATACATTTTAACACCAATAACAATAAATCACATGACGATCAAAACCATATGCACTACAGATCCCTCAGATCCAGTGAATAATATAATTCAGTGAGGACAATGCCAATGGAGCCCCAGTGTGAGAAAAAAGGTGACAGTTTGGCACCTTCATGCGCTTTTTCCCAGTGGCCTAAAGGTGAGATACAAAGGTGACATTTCCAGATATCATATGTGAAGAACAATCACATACACATATGGTATAGTCTGAGCAGTGCTGAACTTGGTAATTTAAATCATCAGATTTGATTCTAACAAAGCACATTTTCCTGCAGTTCTGGTACCACCAGAGGATTGCAATTGTCTGATCGGCAGCTTTTTAAGTATTTAGTAGTGAGTGCACTTTGAATGCATATGTAATCTCACTTCCATATATATAGACCAAACACTGACCATACCTATGTCCAAATATAGTCTTTTTGGTGACTGACACTTGTATCACTAATGACAGATAATGATAATGATATCTGCTCTGCTAGGCCATTACTGTGGTGGTCATTGTAAAGTAGCTTCACTACATGGGCCCTTAGTCTACTTGACCACTTACAGACCTTGCTTTATACTCCCAGAGAGCCCCAGTTATCCCCTTATCAGCAAGTAGGGAGGTTCATTCTTGCTGTTAAGAGTTTGATGTCTCGCCAAAGGTAAAAGCTCCAAAAGTTTGGATGTCTAACTATCTTAACAGTAGGGATGAAACGGTTACTGATTCCACGTGAATTTTTTTAACTTTTTTGGGGGAAAAATGCTAGAGGAAACACTGTACCATGATGATTTGGTTGATAATGTCCAGCATCAACCAGAGTGAGCAAGTCTCCCAGATGCAGGCACAGCAAGTGCAGCATTTGTTGTGCATTAAGATGGCGGAAGGAGCGCCAGGCAGGTGGGGGCAGTAACAGCAGGAGAATTGTTAGTAATCCGTGGCCAACAAATGCTAACATCCACAGTGGAAGTGCATATTGTATGCGTTTAACAAACGTTGATATTTTGTTGCAACTCTGACATTGGGGGTCTACATTGGCACCTAAACATAACAAGCTGACAACCTTCAATTAACAAAAAACAATACCGTTAATACAGTTTTATTGATAATAATATGTCATTTAAAAACTTAGTGAAATTACTATAGTATCAGTATCTTTTGTACATTTACAGCACATTTTAACGACACCGCGATTATACTGATAACAGTGATAATGTTAATCACTTTAATCGTGATACAAAATTTTCTCTACTTAAAAGTGTGACCCAAATGTTATCACATTTTGATAACAAAGATGATGGTTCAATCTCTAGGTGTTATGCAGAAAACTAATGCCTCTCCTGCTGGCCTTATTCATTGGTGACTTGCTGGAATATGAAAGAATTCAGTTCAGGATTTTCCATTTCATAATCCACAGTTCAATGTTAAGGCCTTTTAGGGCCTCATTCATTTTTATGAGGTGTTTTTCTTGTCAGGACCAATTCTTGTCTCTACAGCTCGGACTCTGAAACTATCAAGAAGCCTTTATTTTTGTTATTGAATAAGAATCAAAGAACCTCTAGGTGAGGCCTCAAAGACACCTTACAAAATATTCCTTTGGCGGGTTAGTCCTAATGTTTACTTGGCATGAGCCTGTGCCCAGAAGCAGCAGCCCTTATTCCCTCCCTGACACCAGTGTTGTCTTGCGCTACACGAGGAACCCTCTGTGCCCACAATTAATTTCCGCCAGAGCCATAATATTCCTCTGGCGTCTGCAGGAGACTGGCAGTGACATTGAGGTGCATGGTCTCTGAGCCTGATCTTTAATAGACATATATTCCAAACTTTCCTCCTGTGCACCCGACAATTTACATGTCCAGAGACCTTTCTCCCCACCCTTCCACCTTCAGAGTGTTATTTTTTTGTTTACCCACATATGATGAAAGAAAAAGTTCACATTCACGACATACTTTGCAGGTTTATACAACAAGATTCTTGGTGCTGGAACATGAAATCAGTTTTGAAAATGTTATCAAAGAAAACTGAAAGCATTGTTCAGAATATCTTTGTTTTATAATTCTGTTGTCTGCTGTGAAATAGGTGGTTAGTTTATTTGATTAATGTGACACTAAGTCTGAAACACATTAAGCTGTAAATGATTAAAGTTATAGCCTGATGTCCAATCCACTCAAAGTAATTTAAACCTTATTCCTCTTTAGATGGAATTTGACCAAGTACAACAATGTGAATGTGACTAACTAATTTACACATTTAGCTAAAGGAGGCCCATGGTCTTGCATGTTTGACATTTTAAAGACTAAATAACTATATCTGATCCGAAAGTAGCTCATTAGTCACAGCACGTTGGAGGACTTTGACCAGTTTTATAATACTTTCTTGTATTAAAGTTTGTCTTAGGTCTCACCCAGCCTTCCCCTCTTTAATCAAGCCTGTGTGCTTATATTTGTGCCATTGTGAGATTCTTTTTATCTTCTCTTTGTTAATGACCTTTATGCGCAAGCTATGTAAAGAATGTGAGAATGTTAGCCGTCACTCATTGAGTCTCCTGTGTTCTTTCGACAGCAGAGAATGTGTCATGGGTTTAAAACTGTCTCTGAAGTGGGAAGGTTGGGTGTGAATTCAAAAATACCAAGAAATAACACTAAATGAGAGGCCACCATTCATCCTGACTGGCACGGTATGAGCAGACTCCATAAGGTGTCGGCAAAGAGCATGGATCTTACTAGTAACAATAAATTGATTCTACAGTTTTCTCTTTCGCTGACAGTCCATCAGTTGTCCAGGAACAGGAAATGCATTTGAAGAGTTGTGGCTCGTGCTAGCTAACCACTTGTGAGGTGATAGAGGGATATTTTGGCTCACTGATCAAAGAGTCCTTTGATCATCCCATTAACCATACATTCAAAACAGTGGAATATTTTTGGGAGGTTGCTAGAGGACGTTTTGGGAAATTTTGTGGTCATGATTGCTCTATGAATCAAAAAAGCCCTAATAATCATAATTGGATTCTAGGTTGAAACATATAATAGTTAATGGTGAGGTAGGAAAATTCCATATATGTGATGTTTTCCTAAGCCCATACGAACAGAACAGATTCCTTGACAGCGCTTGGTGAGGTACAGTGTTTGTACAGGCCTACAGACAACTTGTCTGTAGCTTCATACACATGCAACAGGCCACTGTGGGAGACAGTCTGGCTGCCCCTAACTCTACAAACATTGTCACAGCAAACAAATCTGTTTCCAATTTTAATGTGATCAAATAAATTACAGAAACATTTTTTCACGGGCTATACTCCTTAGCGGATACATCCAGGTTGCTAGTGCCAGGAAGAGAAACATGCAGCCAAGATATTTCTCCTTCAGGAAAAGCTCTGTGAAGTCATCCTTTCTATCTCTGTGACAGTGAGGGACTGAGAAGTTTAGCTGCCTCTTGAAGCTCCCCAAACAACATTTTGATACAGTTAGGGCAAAGGCAACATGATTATTTGTGCTGTTTCCTTCACAGTAAATGTGCTCTGCTGCAGGGGATGGGGGGTAAAACCGTGACAAGCTTGTAAAATCCATGACGTGCTTGGGATTCTTTGCCCTTATCACCACTTGGTTCTTTTTTTTTTGTCTGGCTGGTTTCTGAAGTGTAATGCCCAGCACTCTCTTCCTAATCATGCCCTCCGCATAGAGTGTCTGGCAGACCTCACATCTAGCAAAACCTGTTGAGTGGCTGGTGTTGTGGCAGGTATGAGGCCTTGAGTTGAGACTTGGGGTCAAGCCAGGGATAAATCATTATTGCAGAAGTGAGTGAATAAAAGCAAGTATGGGCATATTCTGGGTTTTACTGAATGTTTGTGTATTATCCAAGAAAGTTTTGGTGTATGTTTGCGATTCATGTGTGGTGCAATCAATGCCATTTGTAATTTGAATGGCTTTATAAAAATGCAGATTGTTATGTCTACGTCTGACCAGCAATTTGGCCGTGTATGGTCCAGCCAGTGGTGATACACTCCCCTGTCCTCACTGTTGCCTCCCACCATGCCCCTTAAGGGTAAGGGTTCATGGGAATGACCAATGGGAAGCACCGCTCAGCTACTTCCCACAGCCAAGAGACAGCTGTAATGCTTTAACCCCTTCCCCCCCATATGAGTTTCAAAACACACACAAACTATCTTAAAACACAATGGAATTTGTAGGTACACACATGAGCACATATATACAAAGACACATTCCACACTGCAGTTCCTCCCGGTCGTGCTGTGATACGGCTTCTAAATTGATGGTGTTTCTGCTGCAGTGTCCTAGATTGCCTCTGAACATTCATCACTACCATCCATGGCAAGCTGTGGCCACTGGCCTTCAGTCAAACCCCATCCCGTAGCGCCAGTGGGGCACTGATAAAACAAACAACACACTGCTGCCTACACAGTGACCCTCTGAGTCTGCATATTAAGACTCTCTACCACCCCCCTAACCTTAAATTACTTTTTTCTCATTCACCCTCTCTCTATCCTCCCCTCCAGCCCCAGTAGACCTCCTTCCTGTTTCCTCTCAATCTGCACCTCCTTCAATGCGTTGGCTAACCTCCTCCTCCTCTCTTCCACATTTCTTTATGCGTTTCTTTGTGCTGTGTGATGAAGAGGATTTGGGTAGCTACAGTAGCTGAGGGGGCTGGAAAAGGAAGAGAGGGAAGAAGTGGAAAAAGGAAGATGGCAAGGTGGATATGGATGGGTGGGAGGATAGGGGGCTCCGAGTATACACAGTTCTCAGAGGAGTGAAGTGAAAGCCAAGAGAGTTCTTCTAAGGAAGTGAGTTCAAGATTAATCTCTTTTATTCCAGCGCCGTCATCATTCTGCCTTATGCGCTCTCATATGTAGACATTTACACACTGTGCCCTGTCACACATAATTATGCCTTTTGGTCACATTTCGTCAACAAAACAAGTAAAACTAAAAAAGTAACTAGGGAAAAAATTACTTCCACTGTTTTGACAATACATTTTGGGCCGATCGCTTACAATTGGCTCTTGCTCAGCTAAATAAGCAGGCAGCTGTGTAAGAGAGAACCCTCGTAGGATTGAAGATACAGACACAGGGGAAAGGTCACGTTTTTGCAGTGAGTAATGTGTGAACACACTCACTACCTAATCATATCCCCCTATTGGACTGCTTCCATTGCAGCCAAAGACACATTACCTGTACTGTACATGTGTATCTTGACTCTATATATGTGGTGTATGTTAGAAGCAGAATAATGCATGACTACAAGGCAAAACATTGTTCAATTTACATTGAAATGATTCATACAATATAATTATTGTTAATACACATCATAGACTGTTTATAAATATGGACAACATGACAGCTCCTTATAAGTGAATCCGAAGCATCTTAATCAGCCTCTGGTGGGTGGCTACAGTATAGGTTGATTATCCTCTTAATGTTAGTGGATGTGACATGGACCAAAATAAAACATATAAGTATACTTTGAATACATTTTTCATTTTAGGTATTTCTTATCAAACTGATGTGGGTCCTTTTCCGGGGAAGTTTGGTTTTAATTAGTTATTTGATACTATATTAACAGAGTGAAATGTCATGTCTGATATCAAGACTAGAAAAGCGCTATATAAATACAAAACCATTTACCATTTACCATATCTTAGACTGAATCCAGGTCCAGCCGATAGACACGCTCAAACTAAATACTATGATCACTACTGTGCAGACTCAGGCTCCAAATTACATCAAAAGCCCAAGATGGCGGCAGCTGAGCTGCAATATTTTAGTTTCAAATTGTGTACAACCAAAAGAAGTGTATAAAGCCTATGGTATACATACACAGTACATTGGTTTTGATGGTGTCGTTATTCATTTTTACTTCTGTTTTGCTGCTATTACACATTTGGCCACAAGGGTATTTTAGTGAAATACAGCCACCATGGCAAAAATGTATGCATGTACTGTTTTATATGTAGAATTTTCCTCATCACTGATCTAGTGTTTATTACAACATGACACAAATGCATTTCAGTAAATGTAACTACTGATAGTCCAAAAACCCCAATCAAGCACTAAATGCATCTTTTCAGTTGATAGAAATAAAAGGAGAGGTGGCATTGGCTGCCTCATCACACTATAAAAATAAAAATAAACTATTTATAGATCACTTTTTAAAATCTAAGTTACAAAGTACAAAGGGTAGCAAAATTAAAGAGGTCATAAAATCATAAAAAGAGTAAAGCAAAGATGAAGGAATCACAAATATTAAAAGACAACATTCATTTAAAAGAACTGTAAAAGAAAAAAAATTCCGTTTAATGAAATTCGATAAAATAGAATTAAAATTCAGATAAAATCAGAAAATGCTCTCGGATAAACGTACATTTTAACGAGGGATTTAAAGGAGATCACTGACTCAGCTGACCAGAGTCACTCAGGCAGATCACTCCAGAGTTTTGGGCCCCTCTGTTCCCTTTAGTTTTTAATCTAGTATTTGGAACACACTTCATTTGTTCTTTTTACAGTGCTGTAAAAGGTAAACTACATTTCAAGATCAAAAATATTCCGTGTGGTGAACCACGTGAAGTTGACTTTTTTCCTTTCAGGTAACAGCAGTCTGTACTGTACATATTAGAGGTGTATTGTCTGCATATGAGTGATCCTACATTATAATACTTGAACATTGAAACACCAATGTTAGATGAGAGAAGTTGACAATATTTAAACATGCATGTCATTCTTTTAAATTTAAATAAACATACTATTGCACAATTAAGCGCACCTATTGATTTTACTAATATAGATATTGGTTTCCATTTTAATTTACAGATTCCCTTACAATGATTGACACGACAAAACCCACAATATTTTTTTTAAACAATCACAGTTTTGGTTGCAGCCTCCATTGAGAATATGAGAAAGAAAGAGTTGTTCCATGGCAAGCCTGTTATTGCGTCTGCCTGGTTGAGCATGGAGGCGTTAATGTCTCACTAATCACATTAACACACAACACTCACCCAGTCATGGGGATGGAACAACATGAATTCTCTGCATGGCTTAGGAATCCATCCGCATTTTGCTCAGACAGAAGCATTATAGAGTCAGCAGTTAAAAACAAAGATTCCTTGATGGGATCAGGGGGAGCTTTTGAGACATACTGGTCTCACAGTCAGCTGAAAAGATGTATCATCTGTTTAATGCTGGAGGAAATTGGAAATGAACGCACAATACAAGGATATGTGACACAAAGAGAGCAGGAGACTGCTTTTGCTGACAGTCAGGCAAGGCCTGATTTTAAGTAAGATAGGATCAATTTTTGAGAATTGAGAGGCTCAATGTGTGGAGGAGCTTAGTGGTGGATTGCTCTTCAGAGCTACATGTATGGCTGTTATAGTCAAAGCAGAAGGGAATTGACATATTCACAAATGATGCGCTTTTGAGGCGAAAATGCAGGCAGACGAGGTGGAGAAGGAATGTACCGGTGTGTACGTTCAGTATTCTGTCAAAAACTCTGTAAATATGAGGAAAAACAGGGACGTGCTTGATCACAAAACTTGAGAAAACATTGTGTCGTAGCTTTAATCACCTATTCCTTGTGCTATCCACAATGAGTCGATGATAAATAAATCGACGTTCAAGTAATAAACATTCCTAAATCAAACTGTTGACTCGGAGCATTGTTGACACACTGTAAATTTCTACAATATGCATGAGACAGAATCTCAATAGCATTAGTGTCCACCACGGGAAGCTTAACTGTCACTTCTGTCACTTCTGTCACTTCGATGCAATCCTCTTGCTTGTGTTTAACTGGTCTCGCACATTCTTCTGCCGGCATCTGTGCCATCTCAGAAGCGGGCCTTGTCTCTTCTGCCTGCCCACCTCCTAATGTTATTTGGCAGAACAAAAGCTTCAGTGCTCATGCCAGCGATCCTGCCGAAGGAAGTTCTCGGGCATATGAGTGGAGTTTCGGTGGAGGTAATATTACCACTCTCAGCAAGCGGCTGCTTGTGTGTCATGGCTGTGGACTTAGAGAAGAGGATGTTTGTCATGTTTCTTTTGTTTGCTGTGCATTCTCCTCTCTATATGCTCGCTCCTCTGGTGTCTGGCCTGTCTGTCCTGCTCCTCCTTGGCTTTCTTATTTCACTTTCTGTCTATGGATCTTCGCCTCCCCCTCATATTCTCATATTCTTTGCTTGACATCTCGTTTTGAGTTGTTTCTCTCTCTCCCTCTCTCTTCCTCATCTCTTTGATGCCCTTATGGTTGGTTGAATGACTGAAGCCATAAGGCTGTTCCACCCACACACGTACGCCGAGCTGAGCTGTCCTGTGCTGCACTGTTGATTCTCCTGCTCAGCCCTTCTGAAAGAGAAGGCAGTGTGTGACTCAGATGCTAAGGTGGGTGGTATGGGCGCAGGTGGGTGGTTAAATAGGCTAACTGTAGCTTCTCTAACGCACTCACTTTCACACGGGAGATATTCTGATAAGTAGCTACCACACAGCAAATTGGAGACGTGAACATCTCTCAAATGTGATTTAGAGTTCAAAGATTGTCACTGTTATATCTCTAGGTTGTTTTGGAGACAAACCAAAGCTCTTAATTTGATTTGCTGCGATGACAGTTACTTACTATGAGAGCTCGCTCAGCCTCACAGTCAAAATGACATTAGCAGATCAGCATTATCATAATCATCCAAACCATGCAGCTCTCTGGGTTGTTTTCATATTTGCCTCATCACAGGAAAGTGTTTGGAAATAGATGTGTATAAATCAAATGATTTTATTAAATGTCTGGAATCAGTGCCGAGGCTGTAATGCTACTTTACAATCTCACAAGCGAATTGCAAAAGGGAGATTATTAAAAATGAAATCCAACAAATAGAAAGTAGAAACATCATTGGATACAGTTTTGTAATTGTGTTTCGGTTATGACAAGATTTTGATCTCAACTTTTCTTAAGATAAAAGTTGAACATTATCATACGGAACTGGAGTATATCAAATTTAAATCATGGTAACCTTTTGCTGTAGGCCCACGAGTCCAATGCTGATTGACAACAAGGCTTCTTCCTCTAAGTGGAGGGGTTTAGAATTTTGCCTTAAGTTATAGATTTAGATTTCAACTTCTACCATGGGTAATTCCCCCTGACAGGCTAAAGTGACTAAGTTACATTGCGTGCACTAGGGGGGAACTGCAGCTGGCTTATCTTTGAACGTGATTATCTTTATATAATTTGGCTGTCTGTAAAGCACTGTGAGTCACTAACTGAGGGCAATGTGATGTCTCTTCTCTAAACCGCACAACACACAAAGCCTTGACTGGACACTTTTACATTATAATGTAAAAGTCAATCTATGGATTGACAATGTTCTCGTAATTGAAGTTCCAGTACAAACATAATGTTTTATGACCAACACAGAAATGAATGAAGAAGATTGTCTGAACATTTTTGCTATAAAGTATTTGTGGAACTGACATGTAACACAATGTATTTGAGTAAGGATTTTCAGCTGTTGTGGTTGTTTGCCTCTGTAGGCTTGTTTTGGTGCAACACGCTCCTCTTTTTTTTTACACTACAGCACCTAGTCTGATGAAGATATCACCAGTTCTGTCTATCTGACGCCCGTAACCATCTGTTGGGAGCCTGCAGTGGAGCCTTGATGGCTGTGCATCTGAGTGGTAATTGAGCCTAAAATGTGCTTAATAACGATTGTCCTGCCTAATACGCCACATCAGGAGCTCATAGCACCGTGACAACCCCGAGCAGCCGAGACAAGCAGGCAGGCAGATAGGAGAGATGGGCAGAAACCACATTTCTGCTCCTCATTAGCCTCCAATAACTGGGAACAGCCCACATAAATGCATCACCGGGAATCAGCAGAGAGAAAGACACTAAAGTAATAGTTTCTCTGAAGGGCTGTGATATACGTCAGTCCCAGTGCACTCTGTATTTTATTAAATATTATAAACAGGTCTCACTTTGGTTCGACAGAATGTCTAGTCTGTTCACATTTTATCCTACAATATTAATTAGAGACCAAATACAAAAGGCCTATTTCCATTTTTATTCCCGAAGCCCATCCAAATGCTTATGTTACAACCAAGACAAGTGAGATAAGCCCCACTTCTCTAATTGGTCACATAATGAACCTCCTTTTGAATTTATTTGTCATGTTCATACTGATCTTGGCTGCTATGGTTATGAAAACATCCTCTGGGAACACGTTCCCCATGTTAGTAATGGGTGTAAAATGAGTTGTAGGTCTTTATACAGTGTAGTCTAGGATGGGGTGCTCTGTTCGCCATGACAGCTGCCCCAGGAGACCACATGGCAGTAAGAGGTACTTGTCAACAGTGGGTTAGAAACAAAAAGGCAGGCGTCGTCCTTGTCGGCAGGGGACAGAGTGTGGGATCAGAGGGCGTGATATCCTGCCCAATGCCCCCGCTGAGGATCAAGAAAACCCTAACTCCGTGCACCTGTCAGGCACGGCGGGGAGGTGGTTTGACAGTGTCTCACTTGTAACACAAGAGAACGCCCCTCTCCTGAGGTGTGCGCGTACAGTGATCATCATGGCGTCTGTTTCAGATCTATAATCAGTCGTTCAACCTGACAGAAGTACTGTGTTTTTCGCCTGTATGTTGCATTGTGTTGAAGCTGACAAGGCTGGGTGCTCAGGATTTTTGGAAGGGTAATTGCCTCACAAAGTGAACTGAGTCATGAGGAAATGAGCATCCTCAGAGAAAAATCTGTCTTACAAAGTAACTCATATACACAACAACGAGAGCCTGCTGGTGAAGCATTACTTATTCCCTCTCAACTTCCTCTGCTATTCATTTTCTAGTCTGTTCAACTTAGAGTGTGTGGGTGCCGCTAACTCACCCAGCCGCATGTGTAACCTGCTCAGCAGTAGCTAAATGTTACTCTGGGGATATAGCTTCATAAGAGCAATACCATGCATCACAGAGACCACATTTAAATACCAAATATTGCCCATTCATTTCTCCCTCTCCAAGCGTGGAGGAGAGCGCAGCACTGTGTTTAGCACAGGCCAGGGGGATTTGAGCAGGCAAACAGATGGGACCTGAGAAAAGGTATGGATAAGGTGGAAATACAGGAGCGGAATCCCCCTGGGAGCACCCTCCTCATTCTGGCACCCACTTTCATGGTGTGTTTAGTAGCCTACTCTGTATGAATTATGAACAGACTCAGAGAAAGATTGTGTAGAGCTCTGAATACAAAGTGTGTTATGTTCTATGTGCTAGCTTTTCTCTGTGCATCAGCTTATTTTGGTGTGTTTTACAGAAGAAAGTCAGCCTGTGATGCTGTTATTACCAGTCAAACTGGATATATCATTGTTCTATTTTTTCATTAAAAAATGCAACTTAATTGAAATACATTAAAGAAAACTATTTGACCAACACAATGCCTGAAAAATGCTACACTCTGTGTACAGGACTGCAGCAATCATAGCAATCAGCACTATCATTTCAAGATTTCTCTGGACCGCACAGCACTGACAAAACACATGTAGGAGCAGAGTCGACAAATCTGGAAACAAGATGGGCACTCTGACCTTCCCCTGGCACGACGCCCACAGCCTGCAAACCCACTCAACATGACGGGTATCTGTGCGTCTCTGCAGAAATCGTGGCAGGCATAATTGCACCTCCTGTCCAAGTGCGAGGAAGATATTCTTGAGGACCTTTCCTCTATGCATCTCTGCGAGACACGACAGAACAAGGGTACTCATCTTCATCTGTGGATCAGACCCCAAAGGTCCCTTCCTTTAGTCGGAATGTAATGAGACATTGTTAACTAAATTTTCCCAATCTTCAGAGGAAATGCAAAAAGGATTTTCCCTGGGACTGCAGAATATCACTACCATTTGATTTGATTGTCTGTCTTGGCGTTGGTGAACAAATGTGACTTTGACACTAAAAATGTCAACAAAAAAAAAGAAATAGTGTGTGTTGTATTAGGTTCAGTTTAGGTTAAGGTTAACGTTAGGGAAAAGGTTAGGCTAGTAGTAGTTATCTTCAAGGTTTGTGTAAGTCTCACGGAAATTAGTGTAATGTCCTCAATTATGTGAGCATGCCGTAAAGAATGTATCTAACAAAAGTGGAGATAGAAAAAACCCTGCTCCTCTGTTCTCTCTGCCTCTCTGGATGTTAAAGGGGTGCTTACCACAACTACGGGTCACTGTACAGATGCCCTGACATTTACACAACTTTCTCTGCATGCACATAAACTCACACACACAGACAGACAGACAGACAGACACACAGACACACACACACACACACACACACACACACACACAAAGAATCACAATGTTAATCTGTGTCACAATGCCCTCTGAAAAGATTGGGCACCCTTCAAAAATCCCCCCGCTACAAAGGACAGTTCGTGGCACCAGCGTATGTTGTCAAGGCTGAGGTCATGGTGAACTGTGTCACTGTACGCCCAGGAAACAAATGAGGCGGGTCTATTATGCCAACTCCTGGTTACATGGACACATTTAGGGACACAGTGGCTGTCTGTTTGGAACTCACCCTGGATGGCTGGCAAAGAGTGTGAGAGAGAAAAGGTCTTGGTTTTACCCCTGTGTCCTCCTTTTACCCCACTTCTAACTGAACACATGTCCATCAACAACCACAACATCCCTATTTAGAGCTAATGAGAGGTTCACTCGCAAGTGCACACAAGGGGTGCGAGTGACCCTTTGTGACTGACATCAACAGCTACTAGCTATAATGCTCAGCCTTTCGTGCACTCCAGCCTCATTCTTAAAACGCATGAGATTGGTGAGTGAAGAATGTGAATATGGAGCAGAGAGGAAGTAAAGAACTTTTACTTCCCCACAACACAAACCTTTGCTATTTTCAAGGTTCTTTTTGGGTACATCAAATGGTACATGCATTAGAATTGCTTGAAGGGGCAGTTGCTAGTTTGAAGCTGCTTGTCCGTCAATCTCTTTCACACATGATGCCTGGACTATGATGTGAAGTTGCAGGCCCCGGGCCACAAGAGAAGCACACCATTGTTGCTCTGTTATTACTTCTACTGCTGAAGAGTTTTACATCTGTATGTTGCTCCTTTATTTACAGAGTGCATCTGCCTACGCAGACCAAGTGTGTTTGCCCAATGGGACTCAAGTGAAAGCAGACATGGGGTGCAAAGGAATGTTGTTTTCCTGCTCAGAGACAGACGTACGGACACTGACAAGGGAAGGGATTTAAAAGTCGCAGTCTCCTTGGTAACAACATGCTTTCTCCAAAACCCAATCTCGGCTGTTTAATCACTTTCATCAGTGAAATTATCAACACAATTACATCAACAATGCAAACATGTGAATAAGCAACCCAGCATTCACTACTGCCGGAATGGAGGATTGCGTGTTGATGAATAATTGGCATTGATGAACAACATAAAGCCACATTTAGATACGGTACATTAACCAAGTATTTGGTAGAGTTAAGTTATTCACAGGGTTGGAGAGAGTCCTGGAAAATGGTACTCAAGTGAAGTACTGTTTGTCAATATGAATTACGAAAAAAAAGTTAAATTACTTAAATTTAGTAAGTCAATTAAAATGTACTCTGAGTAAAGACAGAGTTAATCTGTTAATTTTAAGGCTACTGGAAGAAGCCTACACATAGGTTGTTCCTTGGTGAGAACTGCAGTTAATAAATTTAATAAATGGTTGGTCTCAGCACTGTAATAAATTTAAATGTTATGGGATGAGAAACAAGTGGACCTGTAGTGAATTTTAGTAAACCTAGTACTCACATCATGGGCAAATCTATGAGCCAGTACTCACATGACCTGACTGATGATCTTAACTAGCCCACTTGACTTATGGAAAATAGTTTTAATGGCCCATTGGATGTGCACAGGAGCAAATAACTTAAAATAGCATTATTTAATGAATGAATAATTACAGGGAGCTTTATTGTATCACTTGATGCTGATTCAGACAACAATGTGAATAGTGAGGAATTCCTGACATTTTCCAGGTTGGAAACAATAAACCATACACCATTCATAGCACTTAATGGCTAAATGCAAACACCTGTACAATAAAGCAGGTTTCTTGGTACTCTATGAAGTGATGTTAACCTAAAAAAATCAAATAACCAGCCAGTTCATATGGAATTAACAGCAGAATAAAGCAGCATGAAATGTATCTATAAACAACATAAACTCCAAGGCGGCTGCAGCCGGCAAACACAGACAAAACACTACGTTGCTAGAGAACACAGAAGCTGCTGGTGCTCTCCTTTGTACAGTGAGTCACAACATCCAGTCATTTATTTGTTGCACACATCTGTCTGTACGTCAGTCTGTCAGTCTTGAGCACCACAAAGTCCTCCACAATCTGCTCTAAAAGTAGCTTCTGCGCTGGTTCATTCTCAATGCAAAACATATCCCCTCGGCCTCTCTGTCTCACTCCTCCAAGTTTTCAAACCCTGAGCTGAATAAGTTCTGCAGTCACAACGGGGATCATCAAAAAGTGCAAACAGGTGGTCCACACCTCACTGACAGAAGAAGTGAATGTAGAAGTCAGAGGAATCCCCAGTCAGTGTTTAGCTTTAAGCCAGGCACAGCATGCACCAAGAGCTATAGGTTAATGCAACATGGCAGGTGTGCTTGATTTGGGATGGTCGCTGTGTTAAATCACTGATAAAGTAATGAAGATTTGACCTTTTCTTTATACATGCAAGCTCATTTTTAACATGGTGGCTTAATGAAACTATCCTTTAGTTCAATGTACAGTTAGAAAAACCTCTCACAATAATTTTTTTGTAAATTGAAAAACAGCATGCAAAAAGATCTTTAACATTATTAAGAAGTTGTTTTCTCAACCATTCTTTGCAAAATAATTACAGCATTTTACTATAATTAATTTTCTCTTGTGTTCCAACAAATGGAACACAATCTTTTTAAATATACATCATACCTTTAATGTATCAATTGCATATTAAAATGGTTTAATAGGACTTATTTGGAAACTTTAACAGTAGCTGACAAGTTAAAGAAAAAAAGAAAGAAAGAAACACGGCAGGTGGACAGACAACCCAACACGTGAAGTGCATTTCCACGCCGAACTATAACACATCATTACAATCATCTACCCACCCCCTGTCCCTCCTCAGTGCTAAATAACTAAATTGATTCCACCAGAAAGCATGCACTTCACCACTGACACCGTGAGGGGGATTTGGTCCTGTGGGGATATAAATACCTGCCGAATCATGAAATGCCTAACACTGAGAGATGGAGGAGAGGCCAATCAGGTGAATAATGGCCATAGGTCTTACACTGTAGCTGCCAGTTCTAGTTGCCATCAGTAGTAATGTCCACCTTGACAAACCCTAAGTGTGTTTTTTGATCAATGCTGCCTGATGGGAAGAGAAAATCAACCCCATAAACGGGCCCTTGGATGCTAAAAGGGGAGAGAGACCTGAGGGACACAGCACTGAAATGTATGGTGAGAGGTATATTGATGGCTGAATTCCGAGAAGTAGAAGTGTTTGACTCTATAGCACTCGCTCTCACCCTAATATGCATGTACTGTGTACCTGTGTATTATGTGCTGGTAAATACACATATGTCCACAAGTGATCTGCTATATACTGTGCATGTAATTAAGATAGAGAAACGGTCCAGCTGCAGCATGGTGCTTAGAGACAGTTATGACATTCTAGCTTGTCTCTTAGATCGTGCCTCAGTGGTTGAAAAGTTCATCTCTTCAAACGTAGAAAAGACTGTAGAAGTGTCTTGAAGACGACAACGAGAGCAGAAGAAAGGCAGGCAGAGGGAAAACAAAAAAAAAACAACTAAGTAGCAACAAAGTTTCTCTTCTCGGTGAAGAAGGAGGCATGTTTCTGTGTCACCGTTTTCCCTTTTCATGGCAAAGGGAGGAGAGCCAAGGTCGAGTGTGTCAGTGTGAGTCAAGCCTGAAAGTGTGAAGACTCCAATTAGACATAGCCTCCGGTCTGACTCCAAAAGACAAGGATAACACACCCCTCCGTGAAAATGTGCCAAACAACGCAGTGCAAACACATACACAAACACATGCATATACACAAACACACACGCACTCGCACACACACCACATGTCTTCATGTCCCTGTTTTACATGAAATGCATGTTGATACCACAGCTGTTTGCACCCCATCCATCATCTCTAGCAGGCAACAGGCAGAATTATTAACAAGCAAAATCTGTCATGCCCTATTAGCGCAATAAGGAACCTGCTAAGGCAAGTAAACAATTTATTAATGTATGGCTGATGTATCTAATTATCGTGTGTTTGAAAAAAAACTAATATTTATGATTTCACGGCCTATTTGCACTTAATCGACCATGTTGCCAAAATATCACTACATTGACTATTTAATGAGTACAGGGAAGATTTACAAAGTTTACAGTGTGAGGTGTCTGTTACTCTGAGCTTGTTCATAAGGACATGACATCATCAATGATACTTGCTGTAGTGAGCTCTGATAGAAATTAAATATAAATTAGTTTTAATCACAAACTATTTTCACTTATGAAAATTAATTTTATTAAGTAGCATTAGATGATTGTGTAGATTAGTTTCATTGACCATTTGGTTGATTGCTTTCTTTTGCATAATTTTGTCTTTTAATGCGTTTGTCCACACTTTTAATTGAACAATTACCCATTTTAAAATTTAGGACACTTTCCTAATGGTATGGGTACATTTCTCCTGTTTACAAAGCAGTTTAACATGTAGGTCTAGATTTCCAGATATTTTTTTCAGGGCAGTATTATAAAACAGGATGTTGTTGAACTGTGGTTGGTGCTTTATAGTGCAATGATCATTTTACAAGTATGATGGGGGGACAGGCTTGGGCTGAGACAAATTATGTGACCAAAGTGAGAAAACAAAAGTATTTCAGCCATGCCAATAATAATGGATTCTAGAACAACTCTTTGAATGGAAACAGCTTTTTCATGTTTTCTAAAAACCGCAGAGCTTCACAAGCTGAGTTACTTCCTTGCTGCGCCGCTACTGGTTTACCAAACAGTTGAGAATTATCTGACATTTCTAAATAAGTAGATAGACTAACAAAGAGATAAAAATGTTCTTGCTACTGATGACCCGAAATAAACACATTTGATAATAGGGCCTAATAAACCCAATTCAGCACATCATGGGAAAGCACACTGCAACAACTCATTTGGTGAGGATGATACATGCTTTACACATTAAAATGAATGGCTCTTTGAATTATTTCCCTGTCTTTATTTAAGTCACAATAAAATTCTCAGTTCAAATGAGGCAACTAGAGCTCGGTAGATGTTTTTATGGTTATGAATAGTCAAGTCAAATTACTTTTATATTTTAGGGATATTATATTATAGGGAATGATTCAGGTCTTCATTCAGTCAAAGGTGACATAAAGCAGAAGATGTAATATGTAAAAAAAATTCAATACATAGTTCAGCACTTCATGGTTGTAAAAAACATGGCCAACAAACATAATCCACTCAGGTGTCCATCCCCCTATGCATGATTTGGCAAAAACCACTAAGGAGAATATACCTGTCATTTTCTGGAGAAAAGTTTGCACAATACCAGTGGCCTTTTTCAACAGAGACTCGTCTTCCTCATAACAGAGTAAGATCACTCTTACTAAAGACATGGATCATTGAATCCTGCCTTTAGGTTCAATTATCCCCAACACCTATTCGGTCAATCCCATATCACACCCCTCTCTCTCTCATCTCCATTGATGCCTTGCTGCAGCAATGCTCCCTGATGTGGAGAAAAAAGGTATTTTTGTGTTTTTGAAGAGGAAAAGATAGCAGAGATGAAATAGCACAGAGTAGATTGTGAGTAAAACTACAGACAGTAACCATCACACGGAAATGCAGAGCAGATGTCCAGTGTACAGTGTGGACTTAATGAGCCATGAATGATACGAGAGGCAAGAGGAGATGCCTGTCCCTATCTGTTCAGAGAGAGGCTATGGTTGGGACACATCTGGTACCTGCCCCCCTTCCTACTGCACCTGTGCTTTAGATGCTCGGGGATGGCTGTGAAGCAAACTGCAATTACAACCTCAACTTTGCAATTTCTACCCATCTGACGTTCATCCAATGCGCAGTAAAAAAAAAGATATAGACCAAGACCTTATTTGCTTTAAACGTGGTATAATTCCAATGACATAAAATCATGTAAAGTGTAATTTTCAGGACAAATTAACAAAAACTAAAAACTAAACATTTTTTACAGAGAATTAGATGAAAACATTGACCACTTTCATGCCTGTACTTATTGTTTAATTAGACCCAGGATATGATTAGCTTGACTTGGTGTACGCAGGGTAGACTGGCTCTATCCAAATGCATATAATACATCAAATATGTCTGACCTTTGTGCCAGTGTTTGCTCTTCATTCCATTTCAATATTTTTTTAAATCATGTTATTGTGTACCGACTGTTTCTATTTTATCTTAAAAACACAATATCTCCAGGAGAAGTTCAGAGCTTGGCTGAAAATGAATAAAACAAATGGATGTATATTCTTTCCATTTACTTAATTTATTGTTCCAACAATGGACAAAAAGAGTTTAATGGTTTTAGCGAGAAGTGATTAAAATATGGAGGAGGTGATTATAATAGGGCAGAAAAGGGAATGAGAAGAGGAAGTGAGAGATACCAAGGATAAATGAAAGATGATGGTGATGCACTGGAACAGAGCTCCATATACGAAAGCACCGGAGGAGAATCTCAGGAAGGAAGCATGGAAATGGATGGTGGTCAGCTGTTTGCCCATCGGTTTACGGCTTGCTCAGTCAGGGGCACAGATGACCCAAAACCAGAAACTCTCCCTGCTGTCATCCACCTCCCGAGACCACCATGGAACTGACCTAATTTACACTGATTGATCTTTTTCCAAGCTTTCAAATGTGACCTTTTAACCACTTTTCTCCACCACACATTTACAATTCTGGATTGGAAACTTTCTTTTGGGGAGATTTTACCGTTTTAAAATGGTTATTCCTATTATTTACTTGAACAAATGTATGTTTTATAAATGTATTTTTTCAGACAAGAAAGAAAGAATGACAGGTTCATGTCGGGCTCGGCGAATATTCTCTGGGGCGCAGACAGAAAATTGCGACCTGAGCCTCACTCTATATATGGCATGTCTGAAGGTACTTTGTTTGTTGGATGATTGAATTCAAAGTCATACAGTAGACTGGAAACAAACTGCAGTCATATTTACATGTCAATACAATATTTAAAACACCTTCCCAAACAACAAACTACAAATCCTACAGATTCTAAATTCATTGCCGAGGAGATTTTGAATGAGGTGAACGTGATATGTTGAGTATGGAAATGTGTCATTTTGTTTGCAAAATCCAATGACCTATATCCAACAAAACCAATTATATTTAACATTAATTAATATTATATATCAATACAACTTGCAGTACAGTAATCGCCACAACCTTCCTTAAATCTAAACAAAGTTTTAAAGAACACTGGGGAAGTATTTTGCTCAGCTCCTGTGTAATATTATAAAGGAATCATCTTATAGATTCAGAGACACTACATGTAGCGGTCTATAGTCTGTCTGAGTGCTCATCAGAGAAGCCAGTGAACACTGATAAATGATTTTGCAGATGTAGAAGTAAAGAAACAGCAGTAAGATGAAAAAACTTTGTATATATTAATTATAACGTTTTTCTCTGTTGAACATAGCAGTCATTAGTATCATTGTTTTGTCATTGTCATAGCAGCAGCCGCAGCCACAGCTGCATCATCATTATCATCAGAGTCTCTAATCTATCCATCATTGTCATCATCAGGTAAGTAACCAACTGTGATTTCTGGGCACTGCATAGCATACATTCTGACTAGATCTGCCCAGATAGACAGCAACTCCATGCATGCAACCATCCATCCATCCATCCATCCGTCCATCTAGAGAGAGAAAGGCAAAAAAGTGTTTAAAGAGTAGAGGGAAGAAATCACTGGAGGCCTCAGACCAGCCTATGTGGTCCCACACTATCCTCTCCTGTCCGGGCAGCATCACTGAGTTAGACTGAGTGGCCCTGCTCCAGCATGTTGAATAATGAATTAGAGGCTGATATCCTGTGACGGAGGCTGGGAGAGAGCACTTCCTCCCTGGGCCAGAGTGGGGCTTGAATACCCGTGAATAATACATGGCCAAAAGTGGGTCTGTTGAAATGACTCAATACTGGGAGTCAAGTGCGAGATTATCTTTCCACGGTTATGAAAATATTGCAGCCTTCGTAACACAATAGCAGAGGTGAGAAGATGACCGTATGAAGCAGGCTCACAGTTAGTGCTCAGTATGAACAATTTTGTATCAATTTTTTCTGGATTTCTGAGTCGTTTCTAAAATGCTGCTCCAGGAGTTACAGTTGAGAGATAATATTTTATCCATCGAAACTAAAAGCTAACTCTGGTGTACGTCGACTTAAAACTAAAGAAATGCATTAGGATTACTTTTCACTGGAAGAAGTGTGCCTCTGTTCAGCATGGCATGAGTATATCTGCAGCCCAACCCCAGCCTTCTGGTCTTTCCTTTTTTCCATGTTTCATCATGGGTTTCTTGTTACATGAATGTGGAAAACTAATAATCACGGCACCTGTCTTTTCAAACAAAAATAAATCTTACCAGACAGAATTATGATATATTTACTTATCTTTATAAAGTTGTCAATTTACACATTCAAAAACGGATTTTCTCTCTCCCAAAAGACTAACTGGGGCCCTGTGTCTCTCACTGGGCCAAGTCAGCCTCCAAGAAAGCTGGAAACCGCAGGCTCTTGCTCAGCCCCGGCTCTCCCAGCTAACCGCTAATCCATGTGTTTGATACATTAGACGCTCTGCTTGGCTTTGTTCTGCAGGGATGTGCTGTCCCTTCCCCTGCCAAGGCTCCCTCTTTCCCTTGACTATCTCTCTCGCTTGTGCTCTCTCTTGCTCCCGCTGCAGTCCAGAGGATTACGCCACAGTCCATGGGATTTATCTAATTGTGTTTAATTAGGGCTGGGTCAGGCCCGAGTCACAAAGCTCAGGCGGTTGGATTTCGAGGGAAGCAGATACATGTGAAGTAACCCCTTCCAGATCTGAGTCTGGCAAGTGGGCCTGAGTAAGGTGAGAAAGAGAGAGGAAAGAGTGGGAAAATGAATAGAGAGCGAGGAGAAAGAGAGAGTGCAATAGAGGGCAGAGGGAGGTGGAAGAGAGGAATCAGTAAGGCGACGACAGTGTCTGTGTTGGATTCCCCCAAGGAGAAATCGATTGCCACGCGCCTCGCTGTTCCCCAGACCTCTGTTTCTCTATGCCTCTCTCCATGACACCGTGCTGCAGGGAGCAGTAACTCACTGTGCCCTTGGTCGGGGCTTAAGCGGATTGTGGGTCAGGATGTCGTCCCTTTGGCTTGATGCACTGTATCTCAGCTCAAATAAATTCTCCACTGAAGAGTATTAACAGCGAGCGGCCTCTTGCTCTCGTCTGCCGAGGACTACCATGGGCTTAGAGGAAGACAAAAGGCGCAGAGGGGGGTGTGCAAGGAAAGCTCCAGTTTCTTTGATTTTCAACCACTGAAGGCCTCCAAGTTTACTGAGAGCATTTAACACTCACTATATCTGGGTTACTTGGATTGTACGTTGTCACATTACAGTCCGATCATAATTCAACTACATACATTGCATCAATCCAATCTAGAAAAAACCTGTTACCCTTTACTTGGTCCACTACATCACCCGGTGTATGACTGATCTAAGACGTAACCATAGGAACTGAATCAAGTGCTTAATGACTCATCTCTCATCAAACGAGAAGTATACACATCCATTTCTTTTCCATCCAATAATTTAATGAAATGCTATTGAGTGCAGAATATATCCCATGTAAAAAATTCAGCAATGCATCAAAGAAAAATGTTTATCCCTGTAAAGGACCTGTCATGTTAAATCTCGGGAGCGTTTTCTCCTGTTACAGACAAAATGAATCTGGTCGCCTCATAATGAGCCCTTATTATGGCATTGTGTTTATGTTGGGTGAAACAAATTGTTATTCCTGTGGGGAGGGCTGGGAGAAAATAAAATGCGTATGTAATTTCTGTACCACAGCATTGTCATCAGGAGTTACTGTAAAAGCGGGCAGCCTCTGAAATGTGAGCTGTTGACACACGCACACACATACACACAAAAAGAAGTATGCAGTAGCAAAGCCACACAAAAAGGAGTTCTGGGGCCCATAAAGCCGTGCTGATGGTGCAGCAGTTGTAAATGAAATGTAATGAAACACTGCTGCTAGCTTTCGTCTTGATTCACTTCGTCACATTGACTTTATGAGACATATGCCCAAACTGACAAATACATGGTGTGTTTTTCTTCTTCCCTCTGACTGTGCATGTGTGCAAATGTGTGAATTATGTATGCAAATGAGAGACAGAGGTGGTGTGTTTATTCTGCTTAAAATATTGAAAATCATATTGATGTCTAGGCTTTGGAAATCTGCTTGCAGACATGTTGAAAAAGCCAACAAAAGGACTGAGATTGTTTGTCTCTACACATGTCAGTGTCCCTGTTAGATAAAATAACAGCACACTAAATTGCTCAATCCAAATAACTACCAAAGACTAACAATACGATATCACCTTACACCAATGTGTTGATTCAGCAGGGAGGACAGATGGACAGTGACAGCCAATGCTATCAACCTCAATTGACTCAAAAGGCTCCTACAATTACTCACTACCTCTTAATAACAATGACCATAACAGGATCCAGGGCACTTCACTGGGCCTGGAGACAGTTCTCTGTACAATTATTCATATCACAGCCCGAACAAGAGCAATGGACGGAATTGTTGGAAGTGAGTAATTATAGGGCCAAGCAGCAGTGGCTCTAAATGCCACAAGCTGAGCGACTAAGTAGTAGCCTTGTATCCACGGTAACCTTTAAGTAGAAAAGTAATATCTGTATAATATGGCCCCATCTGATCTGCGAGAGAGGATGTCCAAACTCTTTGTGACGAGAACATGGTTGAGAAGAAGTTTATTAGTGTCTATTTATTAAACAATTTCACAGGGAAATTGTTTACTAGGTTCATGGAAGCATGCTAGATTTAATCAGTTTGAGAGAAACAGAATTTCATTTGTGTGTATGGAAATACTAAATGACAATAAATTGAATCTTGAATCATTGAGAGGTTTAGAGAGCCACAAAACTGGCTTAGTTGAAATTTTTCCCGAAAGCCTCTGGTTCCTCACCTCGGCACTATGATTTCTTTATAACCAACCTTTACATCAATGTTACTGGTACCCCAAAAAATAGCTGCCATCCCTGCATTAAGCAACCTCCATTTTCTCTGGACTTCCTTGACACCTGCATGTATCCTATCATAAAGAAGAAATGGCGAAAACGTCGGTGTGAGGTTTCATCACATAGAACCAGGGATGGAGAAAAATAATAAAATTGTATTATTTATCACAGGTTGGCAGGGTGAACTACTGAACACAATATATCCATTTGCATCACCCTAACAACTCCGTCCTCTGTCATCCCCAGCATTAAGAATTGAGCTCTATATATCAGCCTTCGTCAGGCCACTGTCAAATCTCTGCATCCTCAAGATTTTAACTTTTGTAGGAACTAAAAGGGGTTTTCGTGTTTGTACATCTACAGCTTCAATTATTTAATTTTCTGTTTTAATGGCAAAAATATAATTTAACTTCATCAATCACATTTGACACCACTGAATGATTATATATATTTGCCACTGCACATGAAAATCATGAGCACTGTGTCTTCCAGTATGAATAACAGAAGGTGCCTAATTAGTGAGGTACGTGGGCAAAGCTTACGGCTGAATTTTCATCGCCCTTTTCACTGGTTCCAGTCAACTCGGTATCTATTTACACAAAAAGGTGTGAGATGGTTTTAGTGTCCATAGGAATTAATCATATTCATTTGAATCCAAGTCAGGTAAAAAGAAAATTTATTCTATAAGACGTGATCATCCTCCTCAGGATATGACACCAGACTAAGGCTGTGTATTTTGTCTGCAATCACTGAGAACATAAAACTAATTCTAAATTTCATATAGATTCAGATCACCTAAATATCGGGATGTATACGAAAAGAGGAGAGAACATAGTAGTGCAACAAAAGCGACGAGAATTTAGATCAAGGAGTGAATGCACAGTATGTATTCTTTGCACAAGTCACCTTTGTGGACTGATATTGCAAAGTGTAGCTATTGTACTGACGGCCTGAGGTAAAAGTGGGACACATCCAGACTTAAATTAGCGGCACAGCAGTTGCATGTGTGCACATAACATTGAGGCTGGTTGCCTAGTCACAGCGGAACACAGGCACTGCATCCCGGTCCCAGAGAGTGGACTGGAGATGCTGAGTCAGCCAAATCCCTCAGCTGCAGGCTGGAATTGGCCCCCAGGAGCACAATGTCTGACCCACATAACTAAATGCAAGGTACAATATAGTACAAGCTTACATTAAGTTTCATAGTACTTTACTTGTAGTTGAACTAACACTACTGGTGACATTGTTTCCTTAATACACTGCTTTGATAAACTCAAAAATATTATATAAGTCTAGTTGAATAATGCACAAATAAAAGGATTTTGAAGTTGTGGCTGAATTACATGTTTTAACAGGTTGTCCTCACCTGGCCCATTAACCTCTGAGGGCATTAAAAGCCAGGAATAATCACCATGAAGTTGATTTGTGAAGCAGCTTTCTCCTTAGTTAGTGAGATAGTAGTTTGTTCCAAAAGCAGGTTTAAAATCCCACAGTGGTCATATTCTGGTCAGTTGAACGTACTAAGACACACAAACACATACACACACCTCACAAAGGGCAGTTAGATGTGTAGTGGCCCGAGGCTTGCTTGCCCATGGCAACAGAACACGCAACCATTGCCTCCCATTAACCTCCTCCAAAGCGGGGGGAGAGGACTGCAAACAGACAGGAGCTGAAGACTTTATATTTAGAGGGTGCACAACTGAGGCTCTGCTAGCTATCTGTTCCATCTTTGTTCCACCTTGAGAGGCAGTGCTCGCAGGCTGTCAGTAACCTGGCAACAAGTAGGGTACTCTTTACTTATTTTGTGTTTTTATGTAAGAATAAATAAATAAGACACATTTCCAGTTAAAAATTTCAGGTAGACCCACTGACTCTGGCAAAAACACTGTCCAAGTGTGTGCAGTTGAATTTGCATCGATGAGAAAAATTGTCAGGTGGGAAAGTGGGAGCTTAAACTAATATCAAAGTCAACCAAAAAGAGAAGGAAGAGAAAAGGAGGAAGAGAAAACTTGCATCTACAAATGCTGCCTGTAATTTTCAAAGCTGTGGCCTAGATAAGCACTTGAACTTAGGAGTTGGTTTTCAGATATGTGGCATGTTTATGCTCCCTCAGCTCCACCGTTCTGGTTGAAACACTATCCCCAACATTATTCCAGGCCAACATTTGTATGAGAGCATGGTTTTGTCTGTTATTGATTGGTTGCATGGCTATTTTGTCATGCTGGTGCAGTGTTGGCAGATGTACAATTTTGCTCTTTGTACTATGTGAACAATAATAATAACTTTATTTATTTGTATAGCACTTATCTAAACAAGGTATCAAAGTGCTTCAGAAAAGAAATCTATGGCAAAAAGATGAACTCAAATAAAAGGTATACAATTCGGTTAAATTTTAAAGGCCAAATCATAACATAAGGTCAAGACCTTAAAATCTATAGAGAAACCCAACAGTTCCCACAATAATGCCAAAATTCCCTTAATGTCTGATAATTTAATGATTTAATTACGGTATAATGAGCTATAATAATGAGTATACTAATATATGGATCCTATATCTGTGTTTACGCATTCTTTTTGTTATGATGAACATTAATATTGGTGTGATCTCTTCTCACCTGACTTCTTTCCAGCCAGTGGAGGATGTAGGAGTCACAAAGAGGGATTCAGAGGTGGTGCTTCTGAATCTTTCTCACGAGCTACGCTCAGTTTACTTGCGTCAGCAATGTGGCTAGATTTTTAACCAGTGTCAGAAACCCATTCATCTAAATATTGCCTCTGTGTTTTATGAAAGTGCATATTTGTTTTCTTACATATGACTCATGTACAATTATTTTCCCCAAAACAAGATAATTTTAAGCCTTTGGTAAGATTCAACATTTCCCATCTGGCAGTGCTGTGGAGAATGGTATGGCTGTATCCAGTGTAATTCTGCTACTGGGGAACCATGTTCTTTCTTGTTTATAGTTCTTTAAACCAATTACAACCCTTTTGGGTGGCATGAATCTCCGGATGCAAGGAAGGTGCCCCTGCAAAATAGGTGAGTGGGAACTTGTTTTGGTGGAACATTTGGTGAGGTGAGCATGGTAAATCCCCCACATAAGAAAACACAACAAAATAAATTCAGCTTTTCACCTGTTTGTGCTAATGATATCCTATTTGTTTCTCGCACTATTTGTATGATGTCCCTCTGTAGGACTTCCTCCTTCCTTCCAAATCAATAATTCAAGGTGTTGTTTGGGCAGTGAGTAAACACTAAACAGGATCCTGATCTATTCGGATGACATGACCTCCATTATGTTATCATGAGGACATGAAGGTCATTGATTGGTGGGGAAACATTAGCGCATGTCAAGCTGATCCATCTGCAGCTCCGTTTAGTAGGCAACATGGTTGTGAATAGAGAGGTAAGGGGATCAACTTGCTTCCTACGGTTTCTAAGCGATACAAGTCACTAATAACAAAACTCACTGACCACAAACATTTTTCTAAAAGGTAATTATTACTAAGTAACGTGGTCATAACTTAACAGACTGAACCTATAGGGACACTCAACAGAACCAGACATTCTAAACACATTTACGGTCTTTGGACTTCGACCATTGCATTTTTCACTCTGAAGAATAAAGGCTTGTGTGTTCTTTTCCATGCCAACTTTGATCAGAGCCCTGGAGGAAATGGTCATCTGGACTCTGTAAAGGAAACTTTGTCTTAATTGTTAAAACTAACACTGCGCAACCTGCACTGTGTTATCCCTGGGTTACAGTAGGCACAACGGCAGCTGGCTCTATTTTGTTGTCAAATACAGGAAGGCAGGGAGGAGAAAAACAGCATGAAATCGTATCAGTAGAGAGAGAGAGGACACTTGGTATTATTAATAGTAACAGACCCATGACAGTGAACAGAGAGGAGCCTGTGTGAGCCGCCTTTTATTTCAGCCACCCCTTCCATATACCCCACAACTCCCACTTCCCTCCACCCCAGCATCTTATGAAATATGTACAAGGCAAACAGAGGTGGGGTTGATGCGCAGACCTTCCTCCTCTATGACTAACCGCTACACGTCCAGTACCATTACTTATTTATAAGGCATGCCGTGTAAGTGCCAGAGTGGCCTCGCTCGCTTTCCTCCACGCCATAAGGGCACTTTCATAACACCCTGTTTACATTTCACCCACCAAGAGAGGAGTGATAACAAAAAAGGATCTCCAATTAGTTACAGTGTCCAGAGCATGGTGAGACACTGGCGGCTGTGACGCTTCTGATAAATATTTGTAATGTCGTAGTACCCATTTGCGCTCAGTACCATCCTAGGTTATTAGAGGAGATGAGTTAAAAACTTTTCCAAACTTTCAAACTATAAGTTATGTGTAGAATAAGTGGAAGAAAAAAAAACGCCTTGTTCTAAAACATCTTTTTGAAAGTGATTACAGTTAAGGAAGTAAGTCCTAATATGTTGTTTCTTTAAATTATCTGCTTATATGAAATTACATTTTTTGTTTTCTTTTCTAGTTATTTTTCTTTTTATACATTAAATCTCATAGGTGTCCATTTGTTTTACTGCTGCAGGAGCAGAAATATTACCAGGATTCAATATTAGTGCCACTGCGCATGGTTTAATATCATTTTTGCAACACCATTCATTTTAGTCCATTTGATGATTTCAAACAGACATATTGAAAGGAATTATGAATTTACAATGGCTAGATTAGACTCTCTTGGTGCATGTGGATTGATGTGGATTGAATAATAATTAAAATAAATTCTGACAGCATCATTACAGAAAAATCAATGAATACAGCAAAGCCTCTTGCATGGTGAGAGTATAGTGCAGATTTTCAGCTTTGAAATTTGGCTTCTCAAGAAAAAAAAGAACATACTCATTGCCGCTTGCATAGAAATAAGTGGGAGGATTCATTGTCAGTAAGTAAACAAAGCAGTGTGACAAGCCAGTACCCCTCCCCACTGTGTTTGTAACACAGTAAAGAATCAGATCAAATCTGGATTAAGAATAAAATGCCTACAGCATTTTACATGCACCTTCCAACTGTATGGATTGCAAGCTCCAACGTTCTTACCAAGGAACTCCATCTGGTGTGACTGTATTCTACTGGATTGTATTATTTACTCTGTGAAAACCATGTAGCTTCAGACACTTACTAAAAAAATCAGGTCATACTCTCTGATATATAAAGTATATTATACCAAAAGCAGTGAAACTGACAAATAACACTGTCACTTTAAATATAATACAATAAAAACCATACAGAAGAAAGCTGTTTACAGAATATACGGTATTTTAATGGAAAATTCAGGCTGCTTAGGAATTTGTGCTGCTTTGTGATAAATGTACATGTTTAGTACTCAGATCGCCTCTGTGAATGTGAAAGCTAAGCATCCTTCTTCCCTTATGGCAATATAGGTCATATTTTCCTCCAACTCTGCCTCTTGAGTGTCTCAGCATGAGCCCTGCCCCATCTCTGAATGCCACCAAACACAGAGCTGGCCATACCACTTGGGACACACAGACAGTCATTGACACACACATTCCGACAGAAGCAGTGCCAGGCAGACCTCAGACATGTTACCATTACCATACTGCACCACTGTCTGGGACCTCCATTGCCACTGTATCCCCAAACCACTATCCAGTGCCACGCCTCATACATCCAGCCTCAGGCCAGGCCAGCCCTGCCCAGCTGTGTGTGATCCAGGCCAGACCTGGCTGACACAAGTCCACCCTCCATCTACGCCATCCACTCCATCCTTCTCTGCATCTCTCACACCCTAATCTCTCTCATCACTTGTCTCTGGATGGATGGGGGTTTGGGATTGACGGCAGGCCCTCCGCCCGCCGTCCTTGCCATCGCCATCTGCTTGGTGAGCTCAAGGAAAGTGAGAGGAAGCGTGGCGTGTGTCTGCCAGCCAGCCAGCTATCCTCGCTGAGGGCCGTTGCGTCCAAAAACGCTGTGCCGTGCCGCAGAACCTTAACTCACTGTCACAGGGCCGTCCAATGTGATTGATCTGGTCCATTTAGTTGGAGCAGCCAAGTCTGGAGGAGGCCTGGTCCTCCAGTAGCCCCTCCAGCCCCTCTCTGCCCAATCTAGTCCTGACATCCCAACTAGCACAACACAAACACTAGAGCCCTGCCAGCTGGCCCACAAGCTTGACATGCTCTCCCTGCTTATCAGTTAACACGCCACGGGGCTAAAACCAGGCTTGCATGGCGTGTAGTTCTTTTGACTGTCCTATTGAGGAGTAATTGTACTGAATTGAATCATAATACAAGTTCAAATTGTGATATGCTTTTAGTGCATGATAATGTCATCCTGTTGGAAAAGCAGGATATTTTATTTATTAACCACAGGATAGCTGAGGTTAGGGAAGTTAAATGCAATCGCTCTGCACTGGCAAATGAATGCTCAAAGAGAAGCTTGTTATCAGCTCTATTAAATTGAAGTGATTCAAAAAGCAGACAGTGGTGCATTTCATATTTCAACAAATCCTCCAGAATATTCTCAATACATTTATTAGCGACAGATGAAATGGAGTTTGGAGGAAATTAAAGAGGTCATCAGTACAGGTTTGTGCAGTTTCATTTTACATCCCTAATATCATTTCCTGTTCAGCATATTTACGTATCCCTATCCCTTTTATTGGATGGCTGGTGCTCTGGCTTGGCTCATTCCAAGCAAGGCATTTCATTGGGGTTTAGTTACTATGAAAATGGGTTCCCTAGACAGAGAGGTCACGGCCACAGTCCTTCATCCAGTTGCTATTTGCGCTCTGTGTGTATTACATCACTTTGAAATCAGGCAAGTCCAAAGCACCGACTTGCTCAATGCTCCCTTTTAACAAGCCCAGTGTTAGTTTTTGGAATTTGCCCATCGCCTGTTTTTACACTTTTCCTTAAGACTCCAACAACATCACATGGAGTTACTTTTCTTTTGAGACATGCGACTGCTGCAGAGGCTTCGATCCCGAACTGCTCCATTTCACTACATAAACAGAAAATGATTGTAGATTTACCCTTAAAAGTCATGTAGGGTTTCCTTGATTTTGTTGATATAGATGTGACATTTAACTGGAACAGACATTTCTTTAATGCTTTAATTGTGATCAGTGAGGCAAGGCAAAGATACTGACCTTTTAGTTTCAGGCCAGGATTCAGAAGAGAAAGGGACTCCATGTACTCTACATATATATGCTGAGTGAGTTTAAGACATTCAGGGAAGTTGTTAGGAAAGTTGCATGTCCTCTCACTTTAATATTTAACAAGAGGAGAGCTTTTTTCTCTAAAACTTTTCATCATCCTTTTGCTCACTGTATGTTTTTTTTTTTCTTTCGCCAAACCTCTCTCTCTCACACACACACACACACACACACACACACACACACACACACACACACACACACACACACACACACACACACACACACACACACACACACACACACACACACACACACACACACACACACACACACACACACACACACACAGCTATTTCTGTATTACCTTTACTGCAGGAGACAATATTTTGCATCAGACACAGTAAAAGGAACCTCACAAACCAAATATACTTTCTCATCAAAATAATAATATTCACAGTTTCTGCATAAAATGCACACAAGAAAATGTTTTGACATAATCCACATTTTTTCAGTACAGTTGTTTGTGTATAGTGAGCCAGTAATGCAACCAGAATTTGAACTCACTATTGTGTGACGTCCTAAGCAAAGTTCCTATCTAACTGAGGCAGTTGGAGCATTCATCTGTGAGCTGTCCAAGGACCACCATGGGAACTTCACTAGAGGGGATGGCTGGAAACATTGTGGGAGTGCAGTGACAGTTGGGGGACTTTTCTCATGTGAAAAGGGCCCAGCCGCTCCATAGAAAAACACGCCACTACAAACAAAAAGCATCCGTGACCCGATAATGAGGAACTCTGAGTTTGATCATTTAAAAAATATATAATAATAACTAGCAGCAGACACCCTTTTTTTTTTTAAATAATTTGTTTCACCTTCTACACATTTGTAATTGCAGCCAGGTTAATTAAAGAATCCTTTCCTTAATTCCCCCGAGAATATAATCATGACAGTTTAACGAGAAGCAAGGTAATATGATCTCATATTTTTGTTCATCGCTGCAAACCGTGTTGCAAAGTAGTTTTAAGCGTGTCTCCGATGGTGACATCTCATCATGGCACAGTATGAAATGGTCCTGAAGTTGAATGAGACTCAAACAAAAGCGTGAGGGAATTAGTATATGCGAGGCACATTTCCAGAAAGTGTTTATGTTCTTCTTAAAGCCTTTCTCTGGCAGAAGCGATTACATGAACGTCTCCTACTTATTTGTTTTCATCTGAACATTTGGCTGAGGGGTTTATCCATCTTGACAAGCACATAATATGGCTTTTGGTGCTGTGAGGGAGAAAACGAGAGCGATCGGAGGAGAGAGAGGGGAGAAGACGTGAAAGTTAAAATAGAGGCTCTATGGTGGGGTTTTATCACTTTTCTTGCTGTTCCCTTCCTCTCTTTAACAACATGCTTAACTCCCCAAAGATGTGTTGAAAGATCACAATAATCCCCTCGAAATGACATTAGTCCTCACTCTCCTCTTTGAGTAGGTGGAATGTAGCGGAGCCAAATTACTGAAGACACTCTAGGGTGTTGGGAACGATGTGATAAACACATAAAGTTCCCAATGTAATTTGATTAAGTCTAAAAAGTATAAATATGGTGTCTGCTCTGCATTCCATGCTAAGCCAATTAAAAGCTCTACAGTAAATGAATTTTTGTCTATATGATAGTTTGACTTGACTTCCTCAGCAGTCAAAAGGTATAGTGGAACATTTATGTTGCTATATCCTCTGCTTCACCACTAGATGTCACTAAATCCTACAAACTAAACCTTTAAGTAAAGTTTAGTTATTGAATGGGAATGTGTTATTTTAACCCTTTGATTTTATTGGTCAGAATCCCTCTACTTCTTAACAGTTGTATATATAAATACGACATAGAATAAAATGAAATATCTTTCTCTGAAATGTTTGAGAAAAATTATATAAAAGAAAAAATGTATACAACTTTTTTTAAGGTTGAAAATACCCAAGTACCCTTTAATCTATTAGAATTTCTTTATGGCACCGCTAAACCACAAGACGCAACATCTTCAAAAATGGTACCTCTTATCTTTGACAAGGTTTCTCAAAAGAAAATACTGGTATTGAGTAAAAACTCGATGAAACACAATATCAATGAAAATTCACCATACCAAAACTAAATTATTTGGCGTCACCATTAGTGGGCCCACTTGAGTAAGTAAAAAACCAAAACCAGACATAAACAGGAATAACCCCCGTTGCAGGCCTTTGTGCATCTTTGATGCCATGTTAGGATGTGTGTGGTACCTCAGAGCAGCTGATGATGATGTCTTCCATCAATGAGCAGCAGCAGGTCACTCCTCCATGACTCGCAGTTCAATGGCAGTCTCCTTACTTTGTCCAAACGTGGTCCTTACGTCCTCAGATGACAAAGAGAGAGAAAAGAACCAAACAGTCCTCCTGGGCCTAATGGTCATGATGGTCACCAGTGGGTCCCTTTAGCAGCCAGAGTTGCCGCAGTGTGTTGGGAACTGTTTGGTCTCTTTATAGATTTAAGGTCTTGACCTTGGCTCTTAAAATTGAACTGAACATTTTATTGTAATTCATTCCTCATTCTGTGTGAAGCACTTTGTAACCTTGTTTAGATAAGTGCTGTACAAAGAAAATGATTATTATGATTCCTGGTCACACAGTGGGCTGTCTGGTCATGCTCTGTGCAGGTGTCAAAGTCCTGACACCATTAGCACCGAGCTAGCAGAGATGCTAAACGACAGCTAATCAGCAGGCTAACGGCTCAACTAGCTGCGCTTCGCTCCCTAAACGCCGTAAAACATTCAAAGCAAGCACTGAACAGCCATATAATCACTTTTTACAAATGAGTCAGGCTGCTTTAGTGACATAAATCTAAATATCTCGCTTACTGTGGTAGCTGGTAGCATTGTGCGCACACTACGTCCCACAGGTGCGTCACACACGCACCGTCTCCTCGCGCCCTCTGTTAGTCCCGCCCCTGAACCAATCGTGTTGTTCGAAACGGATGACCTCTGTGAAAGCACCAATCAGATTAACGAAACACATGCAGGTTAGTCTGTCTCACGAGGGATGTCCTCTCAATCAAAGTAGAAAAAAAGTTACGTTCTTAAGGGATAGTTTACCCAAAAATTAAATGCACTCATTATCTAATCACCCCTGTGCCGATGGAGGGTTGGGTGAAGTGTTTGAGTCCACAAAACACTTTCAGGGGTTTATAGTGTTGCAGCCAAATCCAATACAATTGAAGTAACTGGTGGTCTTCAAACGTAAAAAAAACAACAGAAAAGAAACATAGAATGCCTTCATACTGCTCCTGTGGTGTCATACAAGCTTCCTTAGCCCTGACATAGCCCTGATTCGTTTTGTTTTATTCAATAATGTGCCCCAACAACCAAAACCAGACCAGGGTGAGACCACAGGTCAGGAAACTTGTGATGTATTTGCTATGGAGAAGGACAACAAAAGGGACATTTCTTAATATCGCTTGTCCTCTGACACACTGCCTCAATCACTTTGCCACTACTTTGTGGAAGCAAATTCAAAATAGAGCATTACAGACCATGGACCTCTCCCTTCACCAATGGTGCATTTTGAATATTGTGGAAAAAGCACCAAAGTGCTTATTTCGATTCCATCAACCTTGGAGCCTGGGAGGCTGGACTGGAGTGCTCAGCTCCTAAAATTGCTGCCAAGACATGCCACTGACTTTTCTAACCAGCTTTTCTCTTACAACAGTATAATACAGGAGTGGAGAGAAGGCACCTTTTTGTTCTTTGTTTCCGGGTGTTTATGTCCAAAATATTGGACTCCCCTTTTATTTTTAACCAATTTATTATCTATCTATCTATCTATCTATCTATCTATCTATCTATCTATCTAACTTTATTAATTTGTGGTATGTTGTATCCTGCTGGTGTATGCATATATCTGACAGTGTTGTTTTTTTTTGCAGCCCATATAGTTCTGCATGTGTGTGGCTGTCTGTATGTCGATCCGCTTCCCCTGGTGTGTCTGAAGTGTTGGATAATTAGCTGCCTTATCAGCCTGGGACACGGGCAGCCTCCTCACCACTGACAGGTCATGGAGCCCAGGACCAGCGGGAGGTTGGAGACAAGGAGGAGGTGGGATGATAAGGCCACAGGAGGAGAGACAAGGAGGAGAGAGAGAGAGAGCGAAAGAGAGAGAAGGAGCTGGGTGGTGGAGGTGGTGGTGGTGGGGGGTTTGTAGACAAGCAGACAAAAACATGAAGTAGAGAAATGGGATGAGGAACCAGACAGAGGAGGAGACAGAGAGATGGAGCAGTTTAAAAAAAAAGAAGAAAAAGAGAAGGGGAGACAGTTAGGCCCCGCAAGGACAGAGCAGCTGCTCCGGCCTATCAGCTCTTCCACGAGACCTCGGCACTCATTAGCATAAATTCGAATGACAAATGTGGCCCGCTTTGGCAAAGACTAATTAATTCATAGAGAGGGGGAAACTCACCAGAGTAAGAATTCAAATCATTCACTGCCACGGGCCTGAACAAGTGTTAAGAGGGAGCACGTTGATGGGCTATTGTGTTATGGAATTACTACAGTTGCCTTACATGTCCTGAAAAGGTCTCAGCTTTCATTCACTATTTGATTTGTGTTGGGGTTTTTTTCGTAATTTTTTTTTTTTTTTCAGTATTCAGGTTGAGTGCTCTGTGTTTTGAAAAGTTTGTAGAGGTGCTTTTTTCAATATTCAATATTTACACTGTGTATGGGTGGGTGTGATTAGGTTGATTAGGCTGATATGTTGTGTTTGGTATATTTTCACACACACACACATACTCAGGACTTCAAGATTTATAAGAAGGAACAATGGACTGGAAAAGATTGCTGCTCTGAAGTAATGGCAGACTGCATGGAAAACACAGGGAAAGGATAAGTGCGCCCCCTTGTGTTTAGCACTCATACTCCTGCTTGTGAAACCGGTCTCAATCTGGCTTCATGAACTATGATCATATCTGTGGAATGGCACTCTCGCTCACATTAAAATGATATTGCATTCTGTCACTATGGTTACCTGCACAATGTTTTGCACATCAATTTGACCTCTTCCTCTTAGTCTCTGCACCGCAAACATTACCTCATTTTATCCTCCTTTTGATTGTCTGACAACGAGGTAACGTCTGCCAGTGAAAATGTCTGTCTCCTCAACTTTTGTTAACAAGACGATCATTCTTCGGGGATTCTGTTCAAACCGAATCAATCCAACATGTTGGCATGTGACACCGAGTGGTGTGGGGGGCCTAAATGATCCATTTAAATGAGATTATAGATTGAGTATCTGCTTCATGCCGCAGCTTGTGTTAGCCCTCAATCCTCTTTGTTTTCCACTTTACAGGAGGCCTGACTGGTCAGAACATCTGGCCCTCATCAAGTCCAGGTGTTCCTGCTACAGTGAGAGAGAGAGAGAGAGTGTGTGTGTGTGTGTGTGTGTGTGTGTGTGTGTGTGTGTGTGTGTGTGTGTGTGTGTGTGTGTGTGTGTGTGTGTGTGTGTGCTTGTGTTTGTGATTCAGTCTGTGTGTGTGTGTGTTGCAGAGAGCCTTCTCTGTCTTTCACCTTCTCTCGCTCCATGTCTGTCTCACTCTCCACCTCCTTACGTCTACTGTCTTCTCTTTCCTTTCACTCCCTGCTCCAAAGCACACCACGCTCAGCCAGGTGCAAGCGTTTTTCTCACCAAATCCCCTGCTAAAGACCCCACAATGGTTGCCCAAGAACGCTCCCTGCTAAACCAGGCTCTTCCTGCTCCGTAATTACATCAAAACAGAACATGTTGAGCAGTGTGAGGACTATTTATACATGCACTTCGAGAGCCAGTTTTCAGTGTCTCTGCTTCCAAGGAACATCCTTCTGCATGACTACTGTGCGTGCGTGGGTGTTTGTGTGTGTGTGAGAGTCAGGGTGAGTGCTGGAGGAGTAAATGGGCGGCGGTTGGCGGATGCAGTGTGATTCTCCAGGTGGCTCACAGGGGCCCCACGTTGCCGCTGCCCATTACCAATCACGCAGAGACACCTGTGAAACACATTATATCTTGACCAAAACACTGAAAGTGGGTGGTGCCTCTCTTTGTGTGACAGTGGCGGACAGCTAAAGTGATTTTAAAGCAATGCTATAACCAACTGTTGGTTCAAAAGGGATCATTCAGGCAAAGCCACAACTATTACAGGCCTACTATTCATATCTTTGCATGAGGCCATCATAATTTCCATACTAGCCCTGTATATAATATGATTGCTCTCTGGTTGAAACTACAGAATGGTCTTTGTTGGACAGATCTCATAATCATGCAATGTTTCAGGCTTTAATGGGCTATTACACTGCGGGACCAGTCATTTATTTATTCAACACCATCGCTGCCATGGCAATGACACCTCATTCATTCTAGCATGGTGTTATTTAGGATTTCTTCACTTTATTTTACCAAATCTCCACACAGAGAAAAATGACTTACTTGTGTTGAGAGAGGAAACCACACATGAAGTTTGAAAACTAAGGGACTTTTTCTTCTTTTTCATGTTTAATTGTGTATGTGAACAAGACTTGAAATATAACACTTTCGAATGGATGAACGTGGTAAGATAACCAGTCAACACCTATAGACAAAGATCTTCTATATGCAGCACCTTTCTATCACACATTTGTACTCGCACACATCATGGGCAAGTGGGGTTCAGTGTCTTACCCAAGGACACTTCAGAATGAGGACTGGAGGAGCCGAGAATCTAACACCAACTTTCTAAATAGTGGACAACCCACTCTACCTCCTGAGCCACATCTGCCCACAGCTGCATAAAACCTGGATGTCTCACTTGAACACAGTAAAGATGCAGAAGACACAGAGAGGATTTATATTTTTATAAGCATCAAAATCTTTCAGCGTATTTAATTGTTTGGCATTGGCATAATCTGGAGAAGTCTGTAGATCCCATAATATCAGGGCTGAAGGTCTGGAATTCCGTACAGGTGTTGGACAAAATGTAAAAAGTAATATGGTGATTTCCAATCTTCTTGCATGAACTATGCCACAGTTATTGTTTTTCAGATATGATTAAGAGATAAGAAAAACAACTTACTGAGCCAAGTGTGAACTGAACAGTTTTGTAGGTTCTGTCCCATGCTGAACAAGCTTGTTATCTGTCAGTTGTTGTCAGTTCTCGGTGGATTTTTATAGTAACCACATACACAGTTAAAGTTGGCAAGTAAAACACACCCGGAGGAAAATATGGACATAAACATGTTTTCACAAATACTGTATTTACATTACATCTGCAGAACAAATATCTATGAATAGCAAGCAGTTAATTGAGAAGAACATCCATCAATTTTTATGTGAAAACATAGGACAAGTGGTATATTGTATAATATTAAACATCACATCAAACTGAATGAGCCATGTGACCGTTTTGGTCCACTCGCAAAATTTAATAAGCTCAAGATGAATAACAATCCTTAAATTGCACATCCCCCCCCCCAGGCCCAGTCATGTCAGCAGTGTTGAAACGTTTGACGTCTAAAGTCATGAAGTTATGAACCAAATCATGTCTAAAAAAAATCTAAGTCTCAGCCAAACCATTGACTTAACATGTTTTTAACAGGGACGGTGAAAACTGCGAAGATTAATATCCACTTCCCTGAAGGAAGCTACCTGATAATCTTAAAATAACAACATTTTTACTTTAGACTGTCGCTATACCTTGCAATCCCCTGCTGTCGCACATACGGAGTGGAGAGTGGGAGTGGAGTAATCTTGGGAGGAGGAAATGGTTTCATGGCTGAGCTGACTGTTTGAATTAGTGTATCTGAAATGGGCATCGTCTGCTAGCACTCTGACATGGTGTTGCTCTCGCCTTTGGCATGCATCCATCCCTTCAGACTGACACACGCGCACACACTCACATATTCACACACACACAGACACATGCTCGCACAGTGACACACACACGTCGTGCATTTAGCTTGCCTTCCTCCGACCTCCCTGCTGTGTCTGACACAGCACCCATGATCCTTTGCCTCACGGGCTGTGAGCTGTCAGGGCATGAGGATGTTGACATGTGATGCTGCGAGACAGGATCAAATGTGTCATCATCTCCTCGAACAAAGAAACAAAGAGGTGAGAAATTTTTGTAGCATACGCATTGTGTGAGCAAATTTATTTATCAATTAAAATGTTTTCGTGTTTCAGCTTTGATTTAGCTTTAATACTTATAGACAATTGTAGGGGAGGTTTTGTTTAGAAACTAACTGTTGATTAATGGCTTATTTGGTGTGTCCATCTTTCTGAACATTATATTGTTCACATGTGCCACTGACTCAAGACAGATTATATTAAGAGCAAATGGATTTGGACCAATATCCAGGTGGAATCAAATAAAAACTATACAGCAGATGCATCAATACATAGAAGTTAAGCTCAAGTATTATCTTACATGAGCTGGCTGAGGTGTTAAAATTAGACCAGGGAAAAAACATGTAAGATTATTGAAGTCCTCGACTAAATCCTCATTCTCTCCTGTGTCTGACAAGCTGTTGTCAGTGCTCAGTATGCCCCTACACACACACACACACACACACACACACACACACACACACACACACACACACACACACACACACACACACACACACACACACACACAAAGCTCTCCAGGTCTCACTAGCTAAGTCCAATCTGTCCTGTGCTGTCCAGGCCTCTGCTGTGCAAGTAGACCACACATCCACACATCAGCCCTTTATTGTTCCTTCCACTGTGGTAATGGAAACAGAGTCAATGTGGCACAGAGAGGGAGGAAGTGGTGGCCAAGGGATGTGGGCCCGTGGGCCCTGCACGGCCCCTCCATGGTTGGCATCTCGTTATACACACACACACACATGCGCACACACACACTTTCACGTATATTACTGCACAGAAACTGTCTTTCTCTCGCTCTCAGGATTTGACACACACTCACACACACACATACAGTTAGGCGAGCCGCACCGTAGTGAAAACACACACCGCCCCTGCATCTCCTCAAATGGTAGGAAATCCTGGACATGTCAAGCACATTTAGAAAAATACTTGAGGTTTTGGAGAAATTGGGATCACCTCATCTTGGAGTAACGTGATGCCGGTTATATTAAAAAATGAGAGGGTGCCCATATGGAAGCCATCGCCGACCTCGTGCATGCACGTACAAATCAAAGCAACTTCAGGCCGGCTGGTAATGAGTGTGACCGTGACGTTTTAATGTTGTTATCCTACTGTGTGGCTAAGGTAACGGCTGCATAGGAAGGGAGGTTTCATCCACACACACAGGGGGGTCTGGGTGGTATTGTTACAGCCTAAACACATTTTTTATGGTCTTTTTAGTTTTTGAATTATGGTATCAGCTCAACACATAGCAGGTAGGGTTTAGTGGTTGGTTAGCAAGCAAGATTTATTTACTTTAAATGTCTCGCAGAAGCCAAACTGACAGGTTCTCAGTTTACAGTGAGACAGCAAACACCGGTGGTTCACCTGAGAGCAGGATAGAATGGAATAGAATGGAATAGAATGGAAGGCCTAAAACCAGAGCAAAGCAATAAAATTGCTGTCTTTTTTTTGGGGGGGGGGGGGTTCTAACAAATGCTCCTGTGTGGCTTTCACGTTTTGTAATTGATCTTTGTGCGAACAAAGAGATGTTAGATGCCGTTGTAATAATTGTGCGAGTGCTTCCCCTGGTTGCTGCTAGTCTGTGTGTCTGTAGCAAATAAAGTGTGTGCATGCCCATGTCTGTTTATTTGTGTGTGTGTGTGTGTGTGTGTGTGTGTGTGTGTGTGTGTGTGTGTGTGTGTGTGTGTGTGTGTGTGTGTGTGTGTGTGTGTGTGTGTGCTCCTGTGCTATCAGTCTTGGTCAGGTCCCTGCCCGGGTGTGTGAAGGTTTGTCTCCCTGTGTTGTTGCAGCCTGTGTAATCATGGTATTAATTATTAGCTGTTTGCTCTCCATCATCCCCCTCCCCTGGGGCGGGCACCATGCCTGGGCTGCCAAGGGCTGGCTCTGGGTGTCTCATCCACTATAAATCTGCATGGTTAACATCACAATCGCTGGAACAGCAAGCACCAAGTTGTTATACACGTCTCATCGCAGGGTGGGAAACAAAAAATGTGACTAGCTTCGGCTAGTGCAATTTTTTAATTTCCCTTAAAACATTATCCCTGCCTTTGTTACTGCTGTGTGTGTGTTTTATTTTCAGCAACATAAAAATCATGCCATGTTTTTTATGTCTTTCAAAACTCCGCTTATTGCTTGAAATCATGTAGTTCAGCCAAGGAATAAACAATGTGTCCCCATGGGCTTAGCCTAAATGGTGTGAGAAAAGATGTCTCACATTATCCTGCTTGGTGTCCTCAGGCCAAGCTGTGAATTAGTCTCAAGTCTATCTGATCTCATATGTGTCCTTTTCACGCACTGCCACCGGCATATCCCCAGCACACACACACACACACACACACACACACACACACACACACACACACACATGCAGATTTAGGTACATTTTTCTCCCTCAAATGGCACCATTGGCATCACTCCTTCAGAGATACTTGTTAAATGAATTGTCTGAAAGAAAGTCACAGCATCTGGCAGTGATTGTGGTGCCACAGGCAGAATGTGTGTGTGTGTGTGTGTGTGTGTGAAAGAGAGCGGGTGCGTGGGTGTGCATGTGTGTGTGTGTGTGTGTGTTTGCACGTGTGAGTCACAAGGAGACAGGGGCTTTCACCCCTGATGGTCTTGAGGGTAAGAGACAGCTCACCCCATTATTGACCTCCAAGATTTTACCTGCATTAATGTGTTGACTCCTGAAAAATGTTTTAGTCATCACTTTAAGCTCGTGATTTGCTTTGACAATATTTCTTTATTCTTGGTGCAATTATCACTGTTGCTGTTTATTAAATAAATCTGAAAATGTGCACAATCAAAAGCAAAGCAGAACGTTTAAAGTAATTTACTGGATTGAAAGTAATTTAGAGAATTTTAAGATTAAACCATATTATCCATCATTTATCTTGGCCAATTTCGCTTTAGACGCCTCTCAGCGGCTACCACAGCCTTTGTCAGGTTTCCCACTTCTTTCAAATTCAATGATAGACACAAAGACCAGAGAAGATCATTTTAGCAAAACACGTTTAATGTCAATGGAAACCTAAACGATCAGCGCGAGCAAAAATCCAATAAACCTAAATCAGAGCGAGATGTATTTCTTCTGGAACCACCGCAGAGTAAATACAAATCACATGTTTTTCAGAGAAACAGCAGCATTTCATTGTTCAGAATAACGGCTCTAGGATGAGGTAAGAGAGTTGGACGCGCCTGTTGCCATATTCAAAGCATGAATTTTTTTTTCTATTTCATCTTTAGAATCAGGAAAATAAAGCATTCGTACAGGGTCTGTTGCATTAATTAACAACTACCAATGATCCCCTGTGGTTCCCAGACACTTTGAAGATTCCTTCACAATGGACTGAGAGACTTAACCATTTACGAACTGAGGGGGGAAAACAATCTCTGTGATTGGATCACAATGCCACATGTTGGCTGATTGCAAGTGCAGGAATTGTATCGTAAAAGCAAAAACCGCCCCTTGGGAATCATGTCAGGAAAAATCCCAGGGAGGAAATGCTGCCAACTTGTCTTCACCAATGAGATTTTTTCTTTTTTTAAATCCATTTTTACTTCTTTCTTTTTTTGTTTGCTTCAAGACAGAGAGATGTTCTAATCCTCTGTTCATTGTTAGGGTTGTGTGGGACTGGCCGAGGGAAATAGCTTTTTGATGGCGATGGAGGGGAAAGGGAGCTTTGCCAAAGAGGGCTTCAGAAGTTAATGGGCCGGTTTCTATGCTGACAGTAAAATCTTGGCTGGAGCCATCAGGAGCTTGCGCGGCGTTATCTACTTCAGCGGTTTTGAAGATTATCTTTAAAGGGAAAACAGAAAATGACAGTGTCAAGAACAAGAGAGACGTCTAAAAGCAAAGGTTTAATCAAGACTTAGACTAGATGGAATTATTGCCGCGCTAAAGCTGATTTATGTTGGGGAAGCATAATAGTTTTCTACGCCTTGAGATCATCTCAGAAGCAGAAAAGCATCAGTGGTGGATTCACAACACCAAGGCTATAGCGATGGAGTTTCTGTTGCCGGTGGGTGATGTTTGATCCGGTGGTTGAAATGTTGCCTGTGGTAACTGTTGCCCCTGCGGAACAAAGAGCCAAAGAGAAAATGAGACCCATTTTCCCTGCACTACAGGTGCTTACAAAAACTGATCTTTATTTCCGCAAGGGAGATGAAAAACATGCGCTTCTTATAAGTATTTTCAGACTACCGCTGGATTCTTCAGCGCTGCCAAAACCTTTACGAAAGAATATTATGGGTAGTGAATGTAAGTTTCATGGCACTTAGGAATGGGAGAATTCCAACGGGGCAGTCTTCTGGCACAAGAATTGGTAAGGTGTGGAGAGACATGGTGACCCTGTCCTTCATGTTTCCTCCTGCAGAACAATGAGCCAAAAAGAAACAGTCCCATTCACTCACACTTGCACACAGGTGCCTGGAGCTACGGCGCAGTAAAGATGGAAGACTGAGCTCGGAGTTACTGCTGCGGTAAGATTTTCATCTCCCGTAAACTGACACCTCTCCCAAACACATAATTAATCACAAAAAGTTGCAGCAAACTATTAGTTAGACACTGACAGGCAGGGGGGTTGAGGAGCTGCAAGGAGAAGGAGGTTGGGTTCTAAGAATAGTGCACGTCTGCGGTTGTGTGAACATGCATGTGTGTTTCATGTGTGTATCCATGCCCATGCATTATTGTGTGCCTGTGCTTATCCTCCCCTTCCAAGTATCTCGGGGTGGGGGGTGGGTTACCAGGATCTGCTTCAGAGCAGAGACCCCAGCCAACGAGCCACCAGCCATCAGCAGCCAGGTCAGATTAGGTTTCTGTCGTTTGGCCTTTGTGCTGATAATACGACAATGAGTGGCACTTCCCTACTGCCACTTCACCTCGGCCGTAGCGCACTTGTCAGAGCTCGACCAGTCAGATAGGCTCTGTCAGTTAAATAAGAGATAACGGGAAAGTCAGGAGAGGTGGGAGTCGGCTGACGGTGGGTGGCAGTTTCCTCAGTTAGTTTAGCACCCCAGTCGAGGGGTTTTTGTTTTTGATGAGGGTCACAGGAGGGAGGAACTGCCTAAAGACAAGAGGGGAAGGGTAGTGAAGGTTGATTGGCACATTAGCCCGTGTCTCCCCCATCACTCTGTTTAATCTGAAGAGACAACAAGTCTCCTGAGTTGTAGGGATGACCCTGGGAGTGGGGGATACGGAAACGCCGGAGAAGGGGGCGACGCAACTGTCCAGACTAGTTTGCTTTCACATTCTCTGTAGCTGTTTATCCTCCTCACACACACACACACACACACACATGTAAAATTCCGTAAGTCTACTCAGTCGGTATAATATCAATGTTTAAGTTTCCCCCCTTCTTCCCTTCTTGGAACTCAAATTAAAACATTTTTTTATATCTCTCAATCTTGCTCATTTGAGGTTTTCACGCTCGTCTCCTTCCCCTTCCCCAATTAGTCTTTCATAAGAGGCTCATCACCTTTTCACACATATCAGTGATGATTAGCCTTGTGGGAGAACCTTGACAGAATAGTCTCCTGGATAGATTTAGTCAAGTCTGTCAACAGGCATCAGTTCAAGCCGGATGAGACCCCATGTCAGACATTAACCTCTCTATTTCAGAACAGAGGCGCATCTGCCAAATACTGTTATTGAGCTGGCACCGCAAGAGCATAACCTTTCCCCCACCCCACCCCCGTAAATATTAAAGGTGTATGGTTAAGAAATATTAATGTCATATTCAATCAATCATTACCACCCTAAGGGGAAAATCCTGTTTGAGGTGTAGCAGTATTAACAATTTTTAGCTTTGGAACTGTCTGGATATCCCGCTTCTAAAACGTGTGCCACAATGAGCCTCCTCTCTGCCTGTCAAAATATTTTGCCTTTTGTCCTGAGGAATCTGTTCGTTTCAGTGAGCTCTGCCTCCTCAAGGTTCACGCTGACACACGGGAAAAGGCAATGTCTCCACCTATAGGTACAAACACAGCACTGCAGTTCACACAACCCCCCTCCCCCCCTTCAATGGCTCAACGCATATGTTCAGCAAAATAAAGGAAAACACTTTATTGAATCAAGTTTACTTTGAATATTAATATAATCCAACAATAAAACAAACATTTGAAAGCAGTTGAGAGTTTGTAAAAGCTATATATTTGTAAGTTTGGAGTAAATACAAAGAGCATACATACCGTCAAACAAGCACACAACATACAAACATACAAGCCAAGTATAGAAAAAGATAGATCTTTTTATACATTATTATATACACTGCAGAGTATTAAGACGTTACAGAAAACTAAAACGGGAGGATTGTGTTTCATATCATCTGCGTATCGACACAATGTTTTAATCTCTTATGATCTAGGAGAAATTAGGACAATCACGAAACGTATAGAAGGACATTAACATATGAATAAAATACAGCCCCTTCAAAGAGTGACAGAGAATAACAGGTGTCAGTACAGTGCCTTGTTTTTCCTTTGCTTGTTTTATGTTTTATGCTGCCGCTCTGGTCTGGGTAATTACAATGTGCTGTGAGACTGTCAGTGACAAATACAGAGAAAATAACTCAGGAAATACAGAAAAGATGATTACAACACGATGTCTGATACATGAATCTTGATTATACAGTGTACCAGTCAAGAGCAGTACATTATTTTTCTTTAAGCAACATAACACACAAAGCAAACAGTGAGCAGAATGGAACGCTTGTTATACGTGTGGATCAAAACGAGAACTATTTTTAAAAAATTGTGTTTCCTACAGGAAAAGCAAGTTTGTGATCATCTGTCATCACGATCTGATCCCTCCCACCAACATTCCTACTGTATCTCAAAGGAAATAAGTTATTTTGGTCCAGGAAAAAAGCTAGTTTATCCAAGTAAATGAGGCTGGGTAATTTCTGCATACTTGTGAGAATATTTTGTTTTCTCAAAAAATAAAACCCATCAGAACTGAGAGTTCCTCTTAATGCGAGGACAAAGTTTAAGTGGGAGGATTAAGATAAAAACATGCACGAACGTAAGGGGAGATGGTGTCCCTGAGTGTGTGTGTGTGTGTGATGGTGTGTCTCTTGTCGGTCTATATGGTCTCCACATAATTGGCAGGGAACAGTCCTTGACGGCCGTCTTTGCTCCACCCCCTCCACCAGGCTTTGTCCACCGTCTCCACGTCCCTGATGATGTCACCGGGTTCAAAGGAGATCTCAGACTCGTCCTCTGTGGGAACCACAAGATAACATGGTGAAGACCCGCTAATCACAGTGTAATTACTGTAAGTGGAGGCACTTTGTGTGCACATGCGCGCCGATTATCCCCTAAATGGCAGCCTACCTGCTTGGTAGTCGAACAGAGCGCGGACGCACAGTTGTCGCTCGGTTAGAACCTGTGGAAAATGGATTCAGAGAAAGGCTGTAATCACCAAATACTCATCTTGTTTAACCAAAATTCACATGGTGGAAAGAACAAAAACAAAATCCTTGTCATGGGAACTTGTTGAAAACTACAGTAACCAACTGATTTAGGAAATTACTGAGCCTTTTTTTAAACATGAAACTAAACATGTTTGTGACCAAGATCTACATCTTATGGGGCTGAGCAGCAGAGACAGGGAAGAGAAGTCACACGGTATTGACAGACTGACACTGTTGGATTTTGGTCGTGTGTGATTTATTGACAGTAAGAAAAACTTAAGAAGTAGAATGTCACTCAGTCGAGCCCATACCTCCGCCAAGCCCAGCCCCCTTATGAAGCCACACTTAATCTCACCAGATCCGTATCAGCATGTTTATTTGAATCTGCAGCAAAGTGCACACTCTCATAAATATCAGTCCCCTGAATATGTCAACGAAAATGTTGCTGAACACCCGACCTCACAATTTTAAAGAAAGTGAAAAAAAAAAAAAAGCCAGGATCCGCCCCCTGATCCGGATCGGCACTAAAATTCAATGGATTCTTCCTCGGGTCATGCCCCACCCCTCCACAACATCTCATGAAAAACAAACTAACTAACAACCGACAAAGACATTACCTCCTCCTCTGAGGATAGACTAAGTCATAAATAAAATATGTAATTTCCAGTAGAATATATTTTACTGTAGTTTTTAAATACACATTTAATTGTTTTGAATGTGAATATATTAAAGAGACACATTTTTTCCCACTTTCTTGTGTTTGTGTGATTAACTGTGCTCTTTGAATACAGTTTTTAATTAATCACATATTCTAATTAGGAACATAGACATTTTTGGGACTGTTAATATTTGTGGAAGACACTGTACAAGAACAACACGCGTCTGTAGATACACTACCTCTTCTCCATTTTCTGAGATCTCCTGCTCCTTCTCCTCGATGACACCATCCTCCTCCTCCTCTGCCGTGCCATGAAGATCATAGCACACCGCCAGCTCCGGTGAGCTGAGCTCTGTGTCAGACAGACTCAGAGATCGCTCTGAGGAAGTGTGAGAAACATCCATCAGCCACAAACCAATATACCTTGAAGAATGTCTTAATGTATCACAGTATTTTTACTGAAATGTTGCCAAACCTATGCCGTTGTGTTTCTGTGCGTCCTCTCCATTTGTGATCCCGTTGGTCGACAGGATGATACTCTCGTGTTTGATTCCCTGACAAACTGGCTCAGCATCTTAAATAATGAAGGTGACTTGTTTACAACTGTGTACACATGTATTTTCATCGAAAATGTTAAGATGTTTTAAATATTATTAAATGTTAATTTAGTCTAGATGACAGGATATAAGAAAAAGGGGCTTACCTGTCACTGCTGACTCTTTCTCTGAAAACTTGGCAGGGGCCTGACTGTCCTCTGATTGGTCAATCTCCTCTCCATCAATCTTTGCCTCATCTTCCTCTTGCATCACCTCCAAGGACTCCTCATGAGATGCAAACTCAGCTTCTTGTTCCAAACCCTCCTCTTCTTCTTCTTCTTCTTCTTCTTCTTCTTCTTCTTCTTCTCCCTTGTCCTCTTCTTCCTCCTCCTCCTGCTTCACCTTCCCATCCTCTTCTACCTTCTCCTGCTCTACCTCAGTCTGGACTGGCTCTGTGATAACGGTACAAAGCTGCGGTCGAGTAACCTCTTCTTCCTCCACATCATCTTCCTCGTCCTCCTCCACCAGTACAGCCTGTACCTTGTAGCCAACGTCTGAGACCAGCTCAGTGTGCACAGGAGAGGCACTGTTGAGGTCTATCGAGTAGCAAATTACATTGTTATTAAAACAAAAAAGAAAAATGTACATTTCATAAGCTTACATGTTGAAAAAGTGAATATGGACTTTGTGTGTGTGAGGCAGAAAAGCTGAACCGTCTGGGTGCACAGTTCAGTTAAGCTTGGCATGACTAAGAGTACGTGTGGTTACTTTAGGAATATTTAATTGTGACTGGAATATAAAAATAATCTGTCATTTCTGTATAATAAGCCTCTGATTCATAAGTCTTGGCTACTTTACACAGTCTGGACTATGTGGAGTAGTTTTTGGCCAAAGCATCTAAGTCATTTTAGCCTGTAATAAAAATTTTAACCACCATTATTTTATGTCAAATGATTAATGTCCTTGGCGAACAAATGCGAAATAAGCAGAGTTATAGACTCCTCTCACCGACTCATTCTGAATGGGAATTTTGTTATATTTTTTCTGCAGGTTTGTTCAAAAATCTGATCTGAAGTTAATACTGTACCTGTGTTTGGCTGTGGTTTGTCAGGAAGAGGTGCAGCTAGAACCTGCAGAGGCTCGAAGCAGAAAGCTGAATCCCCTGGCTGCGTTGGGGTATTTGGGGGTGAGGCAGGCAGGGTCTCTGGATGTGCCTGTGACGGTTTGTTTTTTACTAAACTGGAGGTCAAGGAAGCCAAGAGGCTCGGGGAGGCCGGGGGTGCAGAGGGTTGTGCAGGTGACGGAGCTTTGGGCTCAACAGCGGCCTCCACTTGTTTGTTAGTTTGTGGGACACTGGGCAGGGCTGTAAGTGGAGGGGTGGGGCGAAAAGGTGACGTGGGCTGTGACAGGGGGGCTCTGGGGCTTTGTGGTGAGGTGACGGGGCGGAAATCGGGGCTTCTGGGGGGGGACGTGGTGCGGTAGATGGGCGAGGGAGGAAACCGGGAGAAGGGGGAGACCAGCGGGGAACTGCGAGGTGAGGAGGCCGTGCTCTCCTCTGCCTTAGAGAAGATGAACGCCGTGTCTGTAAGGCTGCGCTGGTATCGTCGGAATGGTTTGCCTGGAGAGAAAGAAAAAAGTTTGTTAGTAGTCGAGAAAATGAAAGAATAAATTATAGGTCCAAAAATCATAGATCCAGTTTCAATGAGGTCATGTGGATCCTCGAGCGGTGGCATTTCTCCATGTTTAAGCTCACGTACGACCACATACCAGTGCGGGACGATCCGGGGCTGGTGGGACTTTGCGATGAGGATGATGACAGCTGTCTGAAGAACTCCCGAGGGTTCATGGATCGCTGGGACACTAACACTGCTGCCTCCTACAGGTCAGTGAATGCACAGTTGGTAAATGTAATCTGAACTTATCAAACAGTAATGTTAGCTGCAGGTTTATAGAAGTCTGATCTTAACTTACTGCTGCTTTCTCGATAGACTCACTCCTTCTAAGACGAGCCCTCATATCATCCTCATGCTCCTTCTGCTGCTCGTCCTGTAAGTACAGACACCAAACCACACTCAGGTTTACACATTCACACACGTTTTATTATTCCTCATTTAATATATTATAAAGATTATGAGAAACTTTAGTGTTTTGATGATAATTATTTTTCATGAACTTTGAAATGAGGGGTAGAATGTAAGATGAAGACATTGTTTTTTGGGATATTTATTTTGTTTATGTTTTAGAATTTACATAAATTAGTTGATGGTTAATATATACGTATACAGTATACATAGTGTATTATCCTCCTTAATTTAGACGTGGAACTATGTAATGTGGCACAACTTACGTGCATGTAATATGTTTAACATTGGCAGAGTTATATCATTATAAAATGTGATGGGCCACCTTTGGTTGTGAGGGATTCAGGTCCCATATTTTGAATTTGGACATTAAACCTGTAAACTGCCCCCATGCTCTTACTTTACCTACAGCCCTGAAGTAAGTTATAATGAAGCCGAGGAGGAAAAGCCTGTCTCACAATATTAAGCCCTAATTAGTGATATGGAAATAAGTAACCTATGCAAATATGATGACCACTATTAACAGCTGGCACAAAGAAAAACATTGAAAGTCATTTGTACAACCTTAATGGTCACTGTGACCTTTGACCACTGAAATCGAATCAGTTACTCCGTGAGTCCAAGTGAACATTTGTGCCAGAAAGGATTTTCTAGAGGAGTATTTGAAGTAACCTTGACCTTTGACCTTCAACCATAGATGGATAAAAGCATCAGCTAAATGAAATGTGTAATGTAATGTAACCACCAAAATCTATCCAGTTCATCTTTGAGGCCAAGTGAATGTTTGAACTTAATTTGAAGTAATTTCCTCAATGTGTTCCTGAGATGTTGCGTCCAGCAAAAATGTGTTTTGTGAAGTCATAGTGACTTCGGTGGCATAAAATCTGAAGACACGTCATCTTTTCAGTTGCACAGTTAAAAAGTTTGTACATTCAGCAAACTGTATGTCAAAATGTAAAGAAGTCTGCAATGCATTCCTATTTTGAACTATTTGTATGTATAGCAACCATTGAGAGTGTGAAACAAGGATTCAGTGTCACGTTAGCTTAGCTTCAGGTTATATTCTTATCAACGGTACAATGCATTATAAAGAGTTATTAATTGGTACACAACCCACTTCCCCATATCAATTTAAATCAGTCTATTGTTGTCTTTGACCCCGTTCAGACCTGGTATTAGTATCCTTCCTGAGTGATCCAATCACAAATGGTCACTCTCACGTACTTTACGCTGTTCCCTTGTGATCGGATCTCTCAGGACGTTGTTAATACCGGGTCTGAACAAGACCTTTGTTCATGTAGAATTAATCAATTAGTCTTTGCACTTCAACAAATGTGCCCCTCACATGGATCAAGGGTTTAAGCTCTAAAGTCCTCGGGGACAATTAAAGATTTAGAGCCAGACCTCACACAGCCTGTGGTCAGTCCACTTCTTCCATGAGTTCAAACCAGTCTGACCACATTTAGGCCACAGCCCAGCAGAGATAGTGTTGATTTTGCCAAAAGACAAATTCCATACTGTTCATCATTTTGTATGCAAAGTTAAACACATCTCTTTACTCACCCATTTGAATTTCTCCTTTCTGCGCAGCTCCTCTGCTTGCTCAGCCTGTTTTCTTCTGTGACACGGAGAAGCAAATGAAATAGCACAAGTTATTGTGATGCACCCATATGCACATGGATGTTCTCTGTTCATCCACACGATACAAAACACAGCCACTAGAGGGCAGTGCTGACAGGAGACAGACATGGCTCTAACCTCTGCTCCTCGATCATCTGTAGTTTCTCGTTCATCTTTCTGTCTCTCTCGTCTGCATCCCTTCGCTCCTTCAGAACTCTCTCTTTTTCAAGGCGCCGTCTCTCCTCCACTGCTCGTCTCCTCTCCTCATCTTTCCTCACTTCCTCTTCACGCTGACACACACAGGGGCACAATGTGAGACTATAGACTATAGTAGACTTCCATTTCTTTTTCAAATGAAAGTATGTCTCTCTTTAAACATTTCCTGCACATTTTAGCCAATCAAATGTGGCCAAATGAGGCATACCTCTGCACGTGCCCAGAAGGAGTCTCTGTTTATTAGTCTCATCTCCATTGCAGCATTAGTTTTTCTGTAGTTTGTACCCTGTAATAAAAATGGAGACAACAATTCTCAAACTTTCCAATGGTGCATTTTATGTCACTCTATCATATTGTATCACTTTCAGTAAGTAAAACCTTTTTTAAATGCCATATTTAAAAAAAAAAAACATATTCATGAGCTTGACTGAATAAACAGTAAATGCAAAAGTGAAATTCACTGTAACAGTAACCTAAAAAACTGAATTTACACCTAAACTATTTCACAAGGTGTATTTTAAGTCTTTGCCTCCATCTGATGGACAGATGAAGTATTTCAGGAGACTCACCACTAAGTCCTCCTTGTCAGCAGACCTGGAGCTTCTCCTCGCCCACTGTGCAGGAGCCTGGGCCTGTGTCTTGCTGAACTCGGCTCTTATCTTCTCCTCCGTCACATCGTCCGCCTTCTCCGCACTAATGAACACATGTGCTTCCTGAAACACGGAGGGCACGCAATGAAAATAAGGAGATGACAAGTAGACTTAGACAGATGTGAATTTAATCCACTCTCATATGCTGTACTGTGGCCACTCGCGCGCGCGCGCACACACACACACACACACACACACACACACACACACACACACACACACACACACACACACACGCAAAGGCTAGAAATCCATCCACAAGTACACACATTCCCTCTGGTGGTTTTCTCTTGGTCTGACTTGAAGTTATGCAAACTTGGAGCCAAACAGTTGTGCAACTGCTTCACTTATAAAGACGGAGTGAACAAAAACAGTCCCTGGTTTAAGAGTTGGGACAGGAATGCATTGGTTTGGATGCTTATGGATAGCAATGGGAGGGCATGAAAAGTTGTGGGTCAGATAGTGAAACTGAGAAAAATAGGGTGTGAATGTGTGTTTGCAAAAAATAAAAAAGGTGGAAAGGGAGAAACATTTGCTCAAAAACTGGAAGTCAAGCCAGGGGGAGATTCAGAGATATGAGAAAAACAAGACTATTGACAGAGCATTTTCTACAATCACAGACCAAAACACTGTTCCGCTGCTGCCCTTTGGGACAGATGTCAAACACGGCTGAACTCACATCTGTGTTTTTCTACATTTGTGCGTGGCCAGGACCTGAGAATAAATTCCTCGGAGCGCCACTCGAGGCTTGTTGAAGGAGGGCCAGGCCCGCCCGCCTCCAACAGGAAACCACAGATTTATCTGAGTGACACCGCTGACACTGACACTGCACAGAGCATTCACCGTGCCCAATAATACATGTCAGTACAGTGTAAAATCCATATCACTCTAGCTGTTAACTGCCAACTGCATGACACACAGTCCAGACCAGACAAGCAGCCCGCAGTGCTTCCATGGGACACTGGGAAAATCACAGAGCCGGAGAGAACAACAATCTGCAGCAAAGGCTCACTGTGACTCAGTGTGCTGTTCATTTCTGCAGAGTGCAAGTACAGAAAACTACTAGATTTCAACCTGCATCTTCATGTACTGTAACTCATTGTGTAGAGGAGGTGGTGCAGAAACTGCCCAATGAATACCTGCATGACTAATACTGAAACCAAATGCATGATGGTTCATGTAAAAGCATGCACGGGTCAGACAGCTCTAAGCAGGCGTCTCTCATACTGATGAATTGATATGAATATCACCTTATATTATTTTCATATCTGTTTGTTTAACATGGCTGGGTGTCATTCTACTGCATTCAAATCCTCAGACTTTCCTGTTTCAAAATAAAATCGTTTTACCTTCTTGTTTTTTTAAATATAACTCATAAGTGTTTCACATTAAGGAAAGACCCTACACTCTTCTCAATCTGTTACCTTCCTCTTTATTCTTCCCTTTTCTTCTCACTCTCTGTCAACCTCATAACATGTGTTTTGCAGTAATGCGATAAATTCACATGTGCCAAACAGAAAGCTTTTTGATTTCAGCTCATAGTATTGCTGTGCTGTTGTTATTGGTAATAGCTAACAGCACTATTTAGGTGTCATAACCATGCCGTTATGTTCTCTTCATTGAAAAATCTCAAAAATTGACCGAGTAGGATGCATGCACGATCTTTTTCAGGAATTGTGGCATTGATGACCTTGACAAGAAAAAGTCACTGTGGGTATGAGAGCAAACTCTCTGGGAGGAAGAGGAGGTGATGTGACAGGTTGGGAGTTACTTTCTCACTATAATTGGGCTCAATTCTGCACAAACTGTCTCTCTGCTCTGGAAGTGAACTGCTTCGAGGAGTCTCTTTCTCCACTTGCTCAGACTGTGAGAGGCAGTAGGTGGATATATGGGATATTCTCAGTGTCCCCAGGTCAAGTTTGTCTCGATTGAAGGATGCAATTCTTGCAGGAAATTTTCATTGTTTGCATGTAAAAATCAAAAATTATATTTGGTTTGCATGTTCTCCCTGTGTCTGTGAGAAAAAAACCCACAAAACTAGACCACAGTCGCGTGCATACCTCTGCCAACATTCTATGTATGAAACCACATTTAAATTCACTTGATCCAGATTTGTATTTGGTGCACACACTCATAAACATCTGTCCCCTAAACATTCTTTCATCAAGATCCATGAATTATTCTCTAAGAGATCAATGAAAATGTTGAAAAAGTCTCACAATGTTCAAGCAAGTGAAAAAAAAAAAAATCCTGGTTCCGCCCCCTGATTCAGATCCACACCAATATTTGTTAGATTCTACCTCCACAAACTTTCATGGGAATCACTAGAGTAGTTTTCTGCTAAATAACAAACAGACAAACGCAGACTAAACAGGGGGCGGAGGTAATAAACCTGAGTGAAAAACAAGAGGGTTCTACCCCTAAAAACTCTGTTGCTCTAATAAGTGGGAGTGTTATACTTCTGAGAAGTGATGACATTTGCTTTAGTAATGAGAGCTCATTGTCTGAAACAACACAGGAGGCGTGATGAAGGGCTGGTGGTGGTTGACATGAAACTAAAGCCTCTGTTCTCAAGTGTGTGTGTGTGTGTGTGTGTGTGTGTGCGTGTGTGTGTGCGTGTGTGTGTGCGCGTGTGTGTAAAGGCCAGATGACAGATGCTTCAGGGTTTTGAGCCTTGAGCCAAATGTGTTGCCTTATTCCTTATTTTACAAGAGAACTACTGTTCTTTGTTGCACCACAAATCTCAAATATCTGACTGGAGCCAAGGTGACTTATAATCAAAACTTCTCATGGGATTGTACTTCAAATTCTACTGCTGCACGTACACACACACACACACACACACACACACACACACACACACACACACACACACACACACACACACACACACACACACACACACCTCTCCCTAACCCTAACCCGCTAACCCTAACCCACTCATTGGCATAATGCATTTTCTTAGCCCCTTACCCTAACCTTAACCATCACAACCAAATGCCTAACCCTAACCTAACACTAACCCTAACCTAAAACTAACCCTAACCTAAAACTAACCCTAACCCTAAAACCAAGTCTTAACCCCAAAACAGCCCATTTTACTTGTGAGGACCAGCCAAAATGTCTTCACAACGTCAAAACGTCCTCAATTTTGGTATTGAACCAAAATTGGCCCTCATAACTAAAGATACACATGCGCACATACCCACCCACCCACCCACACACACACACACACAGTGCCCGTCTGGCTGAACTTCAAGCTGCTATTATGTCAGTGGAGATGTAGAACAATGGTAACATCTGCACTCTATTCATATTTTAGTTTTCATAACTTAATGCTACACTAGAGTACAGTATGCAACACACCCAAAACTGCTGCCGCTTCAGACTCGCCTTGACAAAGCCCTCGCTGCCAGCTGGGACTTGCAGCATAGCAGACCAGACGACAGAAATAAAGAGAGAAAAGGAGATAAGGAAAGAGGGAAGGAAAGAAATAAAAAAACAGAAACAACGTGCGAATGGAAAATCGAATTGTCTGTATGCAAGGGCTTAAAATAGGTCGAGACAAATTGAGCCCCCAGTTATTGTCATCATTCTCTGCTCAATGTGGACAACAGTAATATATAACACTGCCTTGACATACGCAGGGTGAGATATTGAGATAGACGCTGCTTTTACTCTCCTTTTACCCTAAACAAATATCCCTAATATCCCTAGAACATCACTAATGTCGCAGGTTCTCTGAGACAACGTCAACACAGCCACATGTTGTTCTGGACAAGACAGAGATGATGATGATGGATGAATCAACATTATATTGCCGACCAGTTTTAATGGACAAGACAGATAATAAACAAAGAGAGTCCACAATATAAGCAATTTAAAGTTTGTAATCCTTGATTGATTAGATACTTGATGTATCAGTTATCATCAATATCATATTTTATACAGCGTCACTTCTTGAACTATGATTTGTTTTCGCAAGGTGGCTGTGAAATTCCACTTTCCTCACCAACATCAGATGCTTTTACAGCCACAGGTATCAGTGTTGTGCTGTTTTCCAATTTCTCCCTGATGCTCAAGCTTTTTTGCTTCTAGTTCATGAAAAATCAACTTGGTGTGAAAGCAGTTAGTCATGTGGCTTCAACACAGTGTGAAAAATGTCTACTGGCAAAGTCAGAATTAACCAAAGACAGAATAACAGTAATGCATCATCACCACAGTCTTTGGGCCGGGATATTTCTGCAAATACAATCCACATGCTTGGCTGTAATGTCCATTGTGTAAGGTGAGGCAGCGTGAGCTCCTCCAGTCTGAATTATCTGTAAGTAATAAATCTACTTTCCATCGCCGGGTTATGGAAAATTAAACTTGTTAAATAACTGTCAGAAAAACAGTTAAAATTAATTATTCCTTTTTGTATATTCAGAAGGAGGGAGCTTAGCATATACAATATAAGTGACCATGGGTTATTTGTATTGTCTTGCCGCAAGTCTGGCTGTTCATATATATGTGTGTTTGCTGAGGTTAGAGGTCGCACTTCTCCCACAATTCACAGCAGGACAAATTTTCTCCACTCCCCTCCATATACTGACCATGAAATCATCTCTCCAGACTTTTTTAAATCCCTCATGAAAATGCACAGAGGCCCAAGGGTGCTTATACACACACACACACACATACGCTCACACACACACACTCACACACAGGGTTAGGGGTTTTCATGGTGCAGCTCACAAAATCCTGAACTTAACAATTACTGTTTAAAAAGGGAGACAAAAAAAAAGAAAAACGACAAACATTCCACAGATGCCTCTGCAGTTGACTGGGTGATGCCTTTATATGGAAACTAGTAAACCTGGGGGTGAGCTGAAAATCTCCTCGTCAGATTGAAACACTTAATAAACAAGTTGCAGCTATAAGATAGGAATGGAAGGAGTTTTACGTTTTACAAACATGCACATAAACTGTGAAAATATTTAGAGATGAACTATTCTCTTGTTTTGCCTCTACTTCCTGTCGCTCATATCACCACTTGAGTTTCTGTCCATTGGGTTTCGCCACAAACAATGAAGCTTTAAACCCCAAACTTTACAATCTCCCCCCCCTGGTAATGACATGTCAGATGGACCAATCACACACAGGACCAGTAGAACAGGAAGTGAACGGAGGACAGGAAACTACCAAAACAATACAAAGTAAACTAGTGTGTGTAAATATAGATTTTGAGAGTACAAAGTCTAAAATCAAGGGGTAAAGAAATCAGAACAAGTCAAAATATTTGAATTTGGGAGTTGGATGTTTATGATGTTTTCCTTGACTATACTGCTTCTGCCCGTCCTCAAGATATGTCAAAGGTAAAGTGATATTTGAATTCTCTTGAGAGGGGAAACCATGAACATGAGCTGATGTCAGATCTAAAGGTATGTTCTTAATGATCGAGCACATTTCCATCTACTGCACCTTGAAGAAGTTTTTGATGGCCGGGATGTGGCTGGCACATTCTGTCCTGCGGTAGTCTTCCACGTTCTGTCCGACCTGCGGACAAACACAGGATGTAGACACGGACATTCAGCTCATACCTCTCGCTGAGGGACAAGACTAAAAAAAGACGAGGAACAATAGGATTCACAATTACAGCCCGGATACTAATCTGCATTTCACATAACTGACCCCATGAGAACGTCAAGAGTTCAAACATTACGTCATAATGAAAGAAAATGTACACTATTGTAACCTGAGGGTTTGGTCACTCTTAATGCAAAGAAACAACAGGATGGAGATGGATAACTTTCTTCAGCAGCACTTTACTGTTCATCTTCACCACAACAACACTTCCTGCTTCACATGTGAAGAAGCTGGTGAGAACTTAAACTGAGGTAACTGTGGGGGAACCACAGAGGCAGTTTCAACACATCGGATCTGAAGATGCAAATGAAAATATTTCAACGTGAAAATATGTAAATAATCCAATGTCAACATTGTAAACACATTTTTAGCAAGTCAAGATAAACGTATGAATTCACTTCTAAACCACTTGGATCTTGGTTTATTTGGGGGGGCTGATAACGATACCAAGTAAAAGAGTAACAAAATATTACTTGACAAGATGTTGTTATCAACCCTTATCCCCTCCCGAAGAAATGCAATTGAAGCTTGATATTTTATAATTTAACCAAAAACTTTATTATAAGTAACTATAAATAAAAAGAAGACACAAACATAGCCATATATACTGTATATACACCACTTGAATTAATAAAATAAAACATTATTTTACGCAAAATACAAATACAAAGTCTCTTCTGCATTGTTTATTCTGTATAATAGAAGTTTTCATATCTGTGCATATCGGGAAACCTTAACGTCTGTGAAAGACTCATATCAGCCAATTTCAGACCAATAAACTGGTCGGGCTCTAGTTCTTAATACTTCAGTGTGTATGAGTTCATAAGTATGTTTTGTAAAAGCTGGATTTGGAGAAAATCACACGCTACTGTTATTATTCTGATTCATTCACTTTTCCCACGTACGTCTGACAAACGTCTGTCATGTTTAATTGTGCATGAGGATTTACATGTTCTGTTTGCTGCTCGGGATTCATAAACTTCTTTTTACTACAATGACGTAACGGCACATTCTCACAGCGTTTTCCCACATGTCAGATGCCAAGTAAGCCTCTGTCAAAACAGAACCACAGAATGTGAATAAGCCAGGATTTTCTCCGGGGCATTTTACAGGTTAAGAAGTGCACTGATTTCCCTGGATGCGACGACTTAACATGTTAAACCCATTATCTTGGCGCCGCTAAACGACTTTGCTCTGACTGAAAGAAACCATGAGCGCTTGTGTGTGTACCTGCAATATTTTTTTATCTGTACGTGTTTCTGTAATTCCTGCTGGTATGTGTGTAACGATAGGCTCATGCTAATATGAGCTAAGCCCCATGAGGCTGTCTGCCACTCACCCAGTTGATCATAGCGATCCGGAGGCCTCCTGTCTCCCCACTTCCCACTTTGCAGAGTCCATATTGCGGCTTGGATATGTGAAACTTCCCCACAAGCTCTGTCACGCCACCCGCTGTAAGAGAGGACACAGATTCAGGGACAAGTTGGACAAAAAGGACGCTAAATTCAAAACGGTGCAAACTTCCACCAAGCCAAAGTGAAGAAGCTGAATTTTCATTTCTAGAAAACATTGACCCTTACCTCCAGAGTCAGCAAGTTTGAGCTTGTTGGTCAGTCCATCATATGTGAATAATGCCCTGTGGACACACACACACACACACAGGTCAGCTGCTGAGACATGTCAGAAACATCTGTAATTTTCAGTGTTAGAAAACATGGTTTAATTTCCTGGATTAAACAACCACTCGTGTATCCCCAAGAGTAATGACTCATCCACAACTTTTATATCCATGCATGAGCGTGTGGACGGCCGGGCACGGCATGTGTCCAGTCCATCATCGTGCACAAGGGACACATACAGGCACGCACACATGGAGAGCCAGATGTTTTCTCCACATGTCTAAAAGAGAACAGGCTTCCCCGCAGTGCACGGCATCGCTACAATGCACCAACTATAAAAAAAAAAAATCAAATCTCCTCATCTGTGACACACACTAGTAAACTTGTTAACTTTCCATCTGCCTCCAAGCCCTTGTCACCCAGAGGCCTTTTACAGCACTTGTGTAAAACAGGACGGCAATCAGTGACACAATAACCTTCATTCATGGCGTTAACCTCCAGTCTGATGGCTCCTGGAGTAAATGGAGCCTGTGCTGCTCACTGCTACAGGCTTTTGCAGGTGAAAACGTGTCCTACCGCACCCTTCCATCAGTCAAACTGCAGGTCACTGTGGCAGCTCAGATACATGACGTGTTTTCATGAATTCAGTGTTGAATGGATTTTTTGGAGATGATAACATGATAGTGTATTTTAGCCTTGAAGAATCTGCAAGACAGAAAAATGTGACTTAAGAGATTCTAATAAACAGTGACGATTAGTTTAACATGTCAACACTTATCTTTACTATTTGTCATGAAAAGCTTCTTGTGTGTGGCTGAAGTGATACTGGTTACTTTCAGAGGTGGCCTGCAGGGATGCATTGTTAAGACTTTTTACGACTGTGTGTATTTGTCTGTGTTTGGGCACGTGTATGTTTGTGTCCGACTGTGTGTCTGGGTTAGGGTTAGGGTTAAATTCCCCTCTGTGGGATTCATGGGGTGTGTCAATAACATCTGGAGCTGGGTATGGCCACGAGTAGCTATTACAATGGGCCAAAGGTGAATGGTGTGTGTGTGTGTGTGTGTGTGTGTGTGTGTGTGTGTGTGTGTGTGTGTGTGTGTGTGTGCATGTGTGCGAGTGGGAGAGAGAGACAAGGAGAGTTACACAAAGAGACAGAGAGAGAACTTTTCAACATTTTTCCTACTATACAAATTGCACAGTGAAAAACATCAGCACTGTTGTTGCGTACAGGCTGACAGGTCAGCTACCTCTTATTTTTAGCAGCTCTTATTTTTCATGATACAACAAGTCTGTGTCCAAAGAACAAAGAGCGACAAAAGTCAATCAATGTGTGTGTTCGAGAGTCTGCTGAGTGCACAATAACCATATTGTGTGCCCTGTTGAGCAAGCTGCAAGCTGGCCCTGCATGTGCGAGGCAGCAGGCTGACACTGCTCTCTCGTTTCTGTATTGTGCTGATTGTGTTGCATCTATGACTTTGTCAGGCAACACAACATATCTTTGAATAAGAACTTATCCAGAGCGCTCCAGGATTAATTAAGCTTTGTGTCACCCGCATCCTTCACATGGATAAGTCCAGTCACAATACCTAAATACAACACACTCCTCTCCCTCATTAACGGCATCCAGAGCTCAGACACCGAGCCACATTTACTGAACCTTGGTCCGCAAGAAATTCCAAAAGGTCACCGTTCACAAGCAGTCAAGGACAAAGGTCGCTGTGCCTCTGTAGGAGTCTTAATTGCATGTGCAAATTCTCCACCCACAGTGAGCAAGGCTGCACATGACGATGCACTGCGATGTGGGAGACTCTTTGTTCTGCCAGAGCTTTTAGCTAAGAGTTTGCGAAAGCTCCTGTTTTCAGACAGCTTTCTCGCCTGGACTTTACTTAATCTGTCCTGGATACTAAGAGGGAGAGAGAGAGAGGCCGAGGGGTTTGAGAACGCAGTGATTTCACACAGCTAGACAAAATATGAAAATGGTCAGAAAGTATAAAAACTTGAGTATTTCAAAGATCCTCAAGTTTGACTTGCAGAAGGATGCACATTTTTAAAATGCTAAAGATTGTAGAAGGTAAAATAAAGTTTAGGGGAATCAAGTTAACATTTTTCTTCTTTTTTAGAAAGTTTCATTCCATTTACTGCTCACGCCTCAGATAGTTTAATCAAAAGATTAACTGCATGGTTGAAACTCAAATGAAATGTTCCATCATTTCTTTGGTTCGGTGAACACATCATACCATGTAAAACGTTCTCGTTGCTGACATGAACTGAATGGATTATCTTTGACAGGAATATCTGCAAATGTTCACAGTTCTGCATGTTGCACCTTTTTGAAGCTGAGCTTATTCTTCACTGCTGTTTACTGTAGCAGAGGATGATGTTAAAACCAGTGGTAAACCACTGAATGAGGATGTGTGTAGTGAATGAATGGATATAGTTCTCCAAACAGAAGATGAGGGTTCAAGTTCCCATTACAAGTGTTTATCATGCTGAAGTGTCCTGAAGCAAGACAATAATTCTCTCAGTCAAAGTTCTCTCTCCTGTCGATGACAATATACAGTACATAAAGATGGATGGCATGACGCTGCCCAAAAGTGAAGCCAAAGCGTTTCCACTGCCACCTGGTGGCTGGCTGCAGTATAGGTCATAAACCCTGCCTCCTCCATGTTAGTGGATGGGTTAAGGGCCAAATTATTAAGCCAATATACACATCAAAGATGGTTTCAGTAATTTAAGGTAGTTCTAATCACACTGATGTATGTTCAAGTGCTCATTACTTTCAAGTGAGTTTGTTTTTCATTAGTTATTTGATACTATAAAATGGGGTGAAACGTCGTGATTGACAGCTGAGACTGACTTGTGATTGGTCGAGCACAGGCATCAATCCAAAAGTGCGCCATCCCCCCATCGCAGCTGCACAGACTCTCGCTTTAAATGACGTCATTGCCTTGAGATGACAGCGTTTGTATCTGGGATATTTTAGCTTCATTTCTGGATAGTGGGTGTCTTTATAAACAGTCTATGTGCTGACCCAACATATCCAAGTAAGCCAGTGGGATGCCATTCACACTCTCTTGCTTTGTCTGCACTTGATTAGCTATACTGTTATGCTGTAGGAACATCAGCAGTTTTAGTAGTAGTAGTAAATTTTTTCCCCCAAATAAAAGAGCAGAAAGACCCTCATCCCTTCACACATGTAACTTTCTACAGAGCTCCACTGACTGATGAGAAAAACAGATCCCTCATGTCTGTGCTCCAGCCCACCTCCAGAGTCAGCCAGCTATGACCTCACCTCTGAGAGAGGGAGGGTCGGAGAGGAGATTTAGAGAAAGAGGCCATCATTAAGGGGAATGAGTGGCATGAAAAAGGGGGAGACAGAGGAGAAGAGTAGGGAAAACAATGATGTCACCATCTGAAACATCAACATTTTTGAAGTAATTAACAATGATTAACAAATAAACAGCCATTCATCTCAGAGTATACAAAGAGAAAGGCCTCCATACAGACCATAAACATAGACGCACGCACACACACGCACACACACGCACACACACACACACACACACACACACACACACACACACACACACACACACACACAGTGAGCCTGAGCCAGCAACAATAAGGATGGTTTGTTTTGGACTACCAGAGCCCCTGTAATACCTCCAAACATGCTACACTCTACCATTCCAAGATGAACATAACAGAAGCAGATGGTGAGCTGTGCTGGAGAAGGACTTGTTTTCTCTTATCCAAGCATTTGACTACACCAGTCTCAACTCTGAACTATTTCACTGTGGTTATACACAGTACCCGAAGATACTCTTGGTATTGTAATGCTAAACACAAAGCAAATTTTCGTGTTGTGTAACTTGCACAGGTTTGGCCACAGGATCATGCGATCATTGTGTTTACCCGCGGTGCTTGCGTGAGCAATTCGTGAATTTGTACCTGCTCCCCTCCGTAAAAGAGGAGAGAATTGACTACAGAAGCCTGCAGTGCCGTCGGTTCCACAAGAGCATCTAGAGGTGCACACGGCTTGGGGATTTTCACCGTCTTTTCCAGGAGCTATTGAGGCTGACCGGTGGCCAGTTTGAGGACTTGCTAGCTCGGATCAGTGCCAGGATCTGTCTCTGGTGAGTTGTATTCGACTCGCCCAATGCGAGTGACAAAAGATGTGCGTCTATTTATGTGTTTGCATTGACTTTGTATGTAATTGCATGATGAACTCAGTGAGCCATAACTTCTAAGAACACAGGGCTCATTTATCCTCTATGTTAGCTATGTATACGGAAAAGGAAGGAGCCTCCTGTTGGTACTCTGCCCTCATTTTGCCCATATTTGTGCACATCTTCTGAAAGTGTACAGATATTGGCTAAAAAGAGCAGTAGCACCAGACATCATGGGGGGCAGTGTAGCCAAATATACAAGCAAGACAATCAAAGAACACAAGGAAGAAATGTCAACGACCAGGCCAACAGTAAGGATGCATGGAAATATATGGGCAGTGATGGCTAAATCATTTTGAAATGGACAAATCTCTTGTCGGACGTAAAGGCAAGATAATTGAGCCTTAATTGAGATTTACATACATTCTATTTTTGTTCTGATGCTCTCAGGGAGTGCATTCAATTGTACTTGTACTGTGCATTCTCTTACAATAAGCAAAAATGAACCTATAGGAATACATTTTGGACCTAACAACTAACTAACATTTCTTATATTCCTTGGTGACTTCACCATCCAACTCTCTCCATACATTTTGTGGATATCTCAAAATCTTTACTACTCAAAATTCATTACTCTGAACCCAGCACATTTATTTCCCCTCCTACTTTACAATCCTGTAGCACACCCAGCCCCTGTCACAAGCTGAAGCAATATCTCATCCTCATCTTTTCTTCCCTCGCCTCCGCACTTCCTACCCCATGTCTCTCCGGCAGAAAGATCTTGTGGGCTCGTAGGTCATTTATTCATTCCATCTTTGCCAGCGGGGGAGATATGAAAGATTTGTGGTTATGCACGCTGTTGTGATATGATGAACTGCGTCGTAAGAGAAAGATGTGAGAAAATGAATGGAGAGGCTGAGAGCTCTCACCTGGACTCACTAGATCTCAATCAGATCAGTTTTCTCTTCTCCTTTCCACACACACTGCATTAATACAGCAGTCACACCAACTCCCATGTAAAGCATACGGCAAGGCCAGTGGTTTTTACAGTGCAGTCTTTGAATGCCTATTTCATGCTTAAACTTGCTGTTCTGTATTTTCATTACACCTACCTCCCTGCACATTGTTTTTCTGATCACTTCATATAAAGCCCCCTCACTCTTGGCTCAGAGCTTGACCTGGGTTCCCAATTCTATTTTTAGCCTCGTCTCCGTCTGTGTTGGAGTGGGGAGCTCGGAGACGTCCCCAAAGCACACAAAGCTCATTTCCTCTCGCCAAACATGGGCAAAAGAAGTCCAGCCAGACCCAGCTGCTGAAAAAGCCCCCCCCCCCCCCCATTCAACATTTTGCTTATAAAATGTCCATGTGGCGACCCCAGTGGTACACGCATTCCTCTGTCCGTCTGGACAGCGGAGACATGTGGAGGTACTGAGGGTTAATGACTAGGGTTTAAGAAGTGAGAGTAGAGCGAGGAAGTGTTGGAATGAGAGACTGATAGAGCATAAAGCCAAAGAAGAGAAGAGTAGGAAAAAGAGAGAGAATTTGTCTGGCTCGTAGAGGCCTACCGGGAGGTGCAGGGTGCTCTAAGGTGATGCACTAATGTAAACACCATGACTGAGAAATGTTGCAAGGTAAACCACAGGCATGTTCTAGCTGTAATGTGGGGAAAGTTGTTGCTAGGAAGCATAAACACTTTACTTTACACAAGTTTACTTGGGTTTTATATTGTTCTGGTAAAAAGAAAACCTACAGAATTTGGCCATAAAACTGCAGCCATGAAGACTGTTCAATTTCAATCACGATTCCCAGCAACTTAAACTGGAATCACCCAATCAGAGTTCTTTCTTTTTGGCTCCTCGTGAAGTGATGAATCATGTCAAAATAATGTCGACTGCTGCTAAGAAATTGTGTTTATTTGAACACATGTCTGGGCTTATTAACTATCCCATACACTTGGAGATAAAGTGCCTGAAAGAATTAGACAGACAGTGAGGGAGATAAGGGATGTGACAGTTCCTCTAGAGGACAACTTCACATTGCATCAGTCATATTGATTATCATTTGAATGGAAAAATGTAATTTACAGCTGAATGCATTGCTCATTGGAAAACAATGCTTATGTGCTGATAAGATCACTAGGCATGATTTTGTTTTTGTGAGGTCAACGTGACCTTGGCCTGTGAGCACCCACATTTAATTAGTTAATCTGTGAGTCAAAGTGAACATTTGTGCCAAATTTGAAAGGATCGTCTCAAGGCATTCTTGAGATAGCACATTCACAAGGGGGAAGAAGAGTTCTGTGAAGTCACAGTGACTTTGACTCACACATGATTTGAATATAATTTGGCGGTCAAAGGGAAAAGTGAATGTTTGCGTAAAATTTGAATAAATTCCCTCAAGAAGTTTCTAAGCTGTTGCCAAAAAGGTGTTTTGTAAGGTGTAATGGGGAGACAACCCAAACACAAAATAACTTCAGCCACTGACTGATGCGCAGAGGCATAAAAACATATAAATTCAAAGTCCAGTGCACGGTGTCTGTTTGTATTCTAAGTGCATTTTTGTGCCAGAAGTAAAGTTAGCTCTGGGAAAGGCCAAATATAAACCACTGGCAGTCTGCATTTGTGTTATTAAGTGATGGTAGTGCCTAAAACAGAAACCTTGATCCAATAACCAAACTGTGCCAAGTCCCAATCAACAGCATTAACACAGGCCAACCAGACTGCTACTGGACACACGCACACCCTCACAGGGCTTGGTTCAGTTGACCTTTCACATTCATAAGTTCGTACTATTACTGCAGATGACTAAGACTAAACAGTCTTGATTTTCCACTACTCTTCAATGACTTTAGACAAACTTGATCTTCCACTAATGACTAATACAGTCATCTTACTACAGTGGCAACACAAAGACACTGTGTTGAAAACCTTAACTACAGCTCAGACCAACACGAAGCTGAGGGGTATGACATGAACCTGTAATATTACCTTTGAATTCTGGTTTGTCGTTAACTGCTTGAGGTAATTTATTTCGACTAAATAGCCTAGCTGTATCAGTAGTAAACTACCATCAAGTAAACTCTCAGAGCCCCACTGACCCCACAGCAAAAGTAATGCAAGAAGCACTGCTAGCTTTAGATGCCTCAAATACTTTTGAAAACTTTGACAGTGTGCAGGATGTTGAAACATGGTGGAAATGAGATCACAATGTCACAACCTTCTATTTATTTTCTTAGGTGCTGTGTCCTATCTTCTGTTGTCTTTGGCTATTCATGTAAAAAATGAGTGGAACGCCAATAATGGTCAGTTACTTTATCAACACATTGACTGGGACAAGTAAAAGTAAACTGTGCTTAGTCACCATGAAAATATACATTTGCTTTTATAGTAGAGGAATGGGCATAAAGAGGATAAATCATGTTTAACTCTAACAGCAGTTAACCCATAGGAGTACTTGTCCAAATCCACCCTCTGACTAACACTGACTGATCAGTATATTATTCGACTGGGTGGAGGACACATCTGACCCCTCTGGAGACTATTACAGACCGCTGAAGCTATTTGGGTTGAAGAGAATGGTACATAGTGGGAGAAATGATAGAGGTGAAAGAGAGCAATATTATAAGAGGGAGCATAACGTGTAGCTAAATGAAATGTAAGGAAAACTGATTTTTTTAAATGAAACAAACCGAGCACGAGGGGCAGAGGGAGAGACCGGATGGAATGTTGAAAGGAGGAGGCGAGGGAGGAAAATGCCTTTTCTCAGCAAAACACAGAGCCAGAGAAGTTTAGAATATGAGAAACTAAACAAATAAGTAATTAAATCACTGCCAAGGCCCAGTGAGAGAAAACAGCCTTCTCTGTGCTGAGGCCGATGGAAAAGAGCGGGGGACGGACAAAGAGAGGCAACAAGTGTGTTGCTGCTTTATAGCTGATCACGTCAAAATGTCCTGAAGCAGCCCACCTACAACAAACACGGACAAAACACATCATTAAGCGTTTAGACGTGGGGGCTGACACAGCAGTGAACACCACGTTGTCAGGTGATTAAATGTCAGGCAGGGGATGTAGACAACATGGACAACAGTTGGTCTCGTGTTACAGCCATGAGTTAATCCACAGATAACATTAGCCAGCGTGTAAGTAGAGCTGCACATGGACTAAAGCTAACATATTTCTGTCTGGGTAATATAATCTTACCTATCAGTAAAGACAAGCGGGTGTCATCGAGGTGAGAATTTATTTATGTATTGTGACAGGTCACTTTTTTAAACCTGGGACAGTCTTGACAGTCTTAAGCTGGGCTCAGACAACAGGAGTTTAACATCCACACTACATTTTCATTTGAAAATGCATTAACACTGTTATGGAGAAGCCTGGCTAGAAACGCTGCTGACCCTGTGAATACGTGTTAGTCTGGACAGCCAGAAACAAAGACACATGACACTCACAACAGCTTGCTGATTGGGTGTTTACCAGTGCAGAAAGGATTATTAATAATTAATGAAAAGCATTGTTGACACTGTTGTTTTTGCGAACAGCTGTTGTGCAGTAAAGTTCTGTATTTTATAATGATACAACTACTTACATGCCGAGGAGGCAAACTATTATTCGAGCAATCCCAATTTACACCGACATGCGCATGGCCAGTGTATGAGTGATATGCATTTTCAGGCAGGTTAGTATGGTCGAGGATCAAAGCAGATACAGAGCGAGGACAAAAATGAATGAAATCATAGCAATATGGATGTAGCCTTATAAATGAGAGTCTGGATGAGAAAATGATCAGAGAGACGCAATAAACAAGTATCTGTTCTCAGGTGAGATCACAACTCTCAGTTATAATATCAATGAACAGTAGCACGCTAGATGACGTTGGCCACATATACATATATATATATATATAGTATAGTATTGTATTGTGTAGTATATACAGTATTTTATATATATATATATATTTATATACTGCAGCACGCTCAGCTGCTCCGGTCTCATTGGCTGTTGTGGTTCTTCTCGGAGAGTACTGATGTAATCATCCTGAATCAATATATCAATATGAATGGTTCTGCAAACCCTCCCACTACCAGACAGTCGGGTCTGGTCAGTACCAACCAAGGCTCCAGATTTCTCCTCAGATTCTCTAGGGCACAGAATCAGGGTTAAATCAGCCTGAAATTCCTGTAGTCTAAGCCCAGCTTTACTGTTTTAAAGAGATTCACAGTAATGTGGTCTCATTCCTCTTGAAGCTTTGTGACATTATTCAGTGGGAGGAAGGAGTCTAGACCTTTTCTGGTGTGTGTGTGTGTGTGTGTGTGTGTGTGTGTGTGTGTGTGTGTGTGTGTGTGATAACCGAGAAGATCCCACATTGTGCCTATACTTTTAAATATTGAGACCTGTGCACATTAACCAATGTTAAAAGATTGTGTTTTATGACTGAATGCATTAAAACCTGACACTTGTGTGGAAGTGTCACATGGTTCAGTTCTCACACTGGTGAAGAAAGGGGCTAAAGGGCTTAGTGCAAAAACAGGCGTGATAGAAGCAAAGTTTAACAGAAGAAGGGGGCGTTTTGTGTGTTGGGGGGGGGGGGGCCCATGGAGAGGAAGGGATATATTCAAGCCACTCAAAGATAAGAGTTCACACTGGGCAAAACGATGAAAAGCACCAGGGGATGTAGATACAAAATGGGCAGGCTAAGAGGGACACATCTAACAAAGGCACACAATGGGAAACAGCAGAGAGTGTATAGGAGGTTTCCAAGGGGGCAGAAGAGTATGTGGTTATTGGGGGCAAGTGTCCTGGTGGAGGTATTACAGGGGAACTGTCGTGTCTCTATGGGGTAAATTGTTATGACAGGGAGGTTTATGGATTGTTCAGAGGAGAGGAGAGGAATGAGGGATGAGGAATGAGGGATGATAAACCTCCTAAAATCGCTGTCCACTGGGATCACTCTGGCATTTCCTGCATATGCTGTCCCACACTGCTACACACACACACACACACACACACACACACACACTCACACTCACAGAGAAATATCCTCCCTTATTATGTGATCTTTAAACACAAGATGGCATCTTATCTTCAACCATTTCCTTCAGTTAAACAAAACAAAGTCTCAAGTATCACATATCCACTTATACCCCATTTGGCCCATCTTCTCTTGATGCTTTGATTCTTTTCTCGTTCCTCTTCACCCCCCCCCCCACCTGTCCCCCGATCTTTCCCTTTCTCCATCGCAGCACGTTGCCCAGCTTCAATCATTTTCTGCTTCTGCTCTCCAATAAACCTCTCACCACGACCGCCCCGCTGAACTTCTCTTCATCCTCTGCAATGTTTCCTCTTTCCTCTCACACGTTGTCCTTTCTCATCTCCTTATCCCTCTATATTTCTTACCAAGTGTCCTCATCCCCATTCATTTGCAACCCTTTCCCAGCCTCATCAGTGCTTCTCCACTCATCTCCCCCACGTCCCATTCAGTCGCTCTCAACAAACAACCTAGCTTTCCCAGGGTCGTCAGGACAACGGAGGCCCCCCGACTCTCCTCAACCACCCACAACCCAATACTGCCACCTGTAAGTGAGCAAACAAGACAGGAGAAAGGAAAGTGGAGGTTCCAGCCCAATACCAAGTGTGACTTTGCAGCAAGATGGTAATAGTTAACCTTAAAACTGTCATGGTTTTAAGTGTGGTGCGCTTGGTAGCCATGGTGAAGTGGGAGCAACTGCTTAAGCAACTTGGCAAACACAGCTGATGACACCTAATAGTCTTGGGACAGCTGTGGGAATGAGAAAGGGGACATCCTTATTGAATTGGTCCAGTGTCGTGTTTATGTGTGTGTATGTATTTGAATGTGTCAATGCAAGTTTTTATGTATTAAGGTCTCAGAACATATGTCTGTTAGTCTCCTAACTGTAATTAAAGGCAAAGACAGCGGATTTGTGGCTGGTGCTCTGCTTGGCACGCTCACCTAATAAATGTGTCACAACACGACGAGATGTTAGATTCACAACATTCATTCATGTTCAGCAGACCTGAGATACAGGCCCTCATTGAGTTCTGTAAACAAGCTAAAGCAAGACACTTGTCATCTCTCCAATAACAAGATTTGATCCCAATCTAAGTCTAAAGGAGACGTCTCACGCTCATAGTCAGGTTCATAATTTTGATTTGGGTTATGACTTGAAAAGCTTTACATGCTCCAATGTTCAGAAAACACATCACTGTCCTCAGACACTCAATTGCTGCTGCACCTCTTTTAAACCTCTATCTGAAATGCTGGGCTTTAGCTACTGACTCTTTAAGGCCCCCCTCCCGAAAAAGCCCAGTCTGCTCTGATTGGACAGCTGGCCTACTCTGTTGTCATTGGTCAATGGCTTCCAGCATGCGTAGGAAATATCGGCCTCTGCTATCGCTGTAAGTAACTTTGTTAGGGGACATTCCTGAATAGCTGCTAGCCAAACATTATGCAAATTGTGGAAGTATTGGCCAGACTGTTGACAAGTTGTTTCAGGTTCATCTGGGAGGAGCTCTACATGTACAGAAAACCTATTAACACACTAGAGGGAAAGGGGAAAACTGAAAAAGCATAATGTGTCTCTTCATTCTTTAGCAATGAGGCAGCTGTGGGAGCAAACTTGTGGAGGCAACACCAGAGTACTCTACCTCACCATCTGCTTCAGGACTTCCACGCATGGCAGCAATGTTAAGACAGGAAGGCCACTCTCACATCTGTAATACTAGAATATGAGTTTCAATGTACTTGAGTGCCCAAAGCTTGGATTCACATATTATATATTTGGAAAACTCAGCAGCTCTGACTTTAAAATCTGTTTCTGTGATATATTGTTGCTCAGATATGCTTTAAAAGAGCCTGCGGACACACAACATCCCCATATTCCATCCCTCTGCCAATATTTGAACAAACACTAAAATACAGATGTTTTAGACAGCTTTCTGACACACCCTTGGACACACCACTCTGCCTGCTACACTCAAGGCCCATTAGTTAGATTAAACAAACAACATCCCTCATTCTGCTTCCACTTTTCATCATCACATTTCATAAAGATATGGCCGACGTTTTCCTGCATAGGGTCTCAGCCTTCATGTTGGGCTGCAAAGTACAACAAGAATGTATTTGTTTCGTCCGCTGCTGTCGGCATTGAAAAAAGAAACGTTTTCCAGAGTTGATAGAGAGGACGACTGACAAAATAATGCTTATTGTTTGCAAAAACCTTCACGACAACAAACAGATGCTGCACCTGCAGGATAAAATGTCTCAACTGTTTTGTGTTGATAATGTTTAAGTCATTTTGTGTCCAATAGAAAACTGACACCAAGACGCTTAACAGCACTATGGTGCCACCAAGTCATGAAACATTAATTACCAACCTTCTACAGGGCAATTACCAGTCACACTTCAACACGGTGTCAATTTGTGGTCTTGCACCCAACAGTTTCCATGCTAAGGAACCAAATCACGCAGAGGCACACACACACATAATAGCATACACACATAAAGTGCAACCTTCTCTTTATCAGACCCACAATTATCTTACAGGTTTGTCTTGAATCTAAATAGTGTTTAAGAGTAGTAAACAGTTGTTTGATTACTGCTTGAATCATTCTCTGAGTTCACTAAACAGAGATGCTTATAACAGCCATTATTGTCATTATCTTCCAACATGCCACCCACAGACTTCCTCACACAAGAAAACTCGGCTGAGGGTAGTTTTGCAGGAGGCACCAACCGACATACTGCTGTGGTCAGGTTGGTGTTGTGCAAAAGCTTTAGAAAAAAACAACTTTATATAACCAGAAGGCAGTATGACTGTGTCCTGATGGGGCAACTGCATGCTTAACATTTGTCTTAATGTCACACCAGGAGAGCTTCTATGGCCCAAATACTACTCAACCCAAAATAGTGCTTATGTTCTGTTGTACACCAACAAAAAAAAGCCATTTTCAGACAACACAGCAGGAGATTGTCCAGGTCAGACGAGTTCACAACATAAAAATGCCTTTTCAGTCAGGTGAGGGGTGGCATCTGGGTGCAGCATGCAGGAGGCAGGACCAATCATATAAATTCTACTGCGGAAAGTAAAGTGTTTTTGATTGGGGCACATCCACACTGGCGTCGGCCCACAAAAGAAAAGTCATCAACACATCTACTCGCTTGCTGTAAATTCAGCAGAATCTTCCTGTTGTATCCTCACATGGGCTCATTTGGACATTTGCCAGACATTTTACTGGCGGCTGGCAGGGATTCCAGAGAATTTCTGGAGCAACTGACTCGGACATTTGGGTTCTCACGTACAGCACCTCTGGATAATTTAAAGAAAATGTCAGGAGTTCAGTTTATAGAATTAGATTTAGGTCAGTGTATGGATTAGGGTTACACTTAGGCATTTCATTGAGATTGTTCAGTTTAGTGTACATTTAGGTTTTGGCAATGTATTATGGCCTCACAACTCTAGAAAGAGTTAATAATCTGTGTGTTTGGTCTGGGCACTGGCTTCAGTGTTCCTGTCCTCTGACTTCCCATTTGCAGTATCTGGCTATTTATATCAGGGATCGATCAAACGTCCTGCTCTCACTCAGCCTCATCACAACGCTGTGTGTGGCCTTTGAAGCCTTATCCTGACCGGCCGGAGGAAGCGAACCAGACGGCTTGTTTGCCTTCTGTGGAAGTCAGGAGTCAGGTGATCAGTAGGTTTTGTTACATCGCGGAAAAACGGCAACAGCCTTTACACGAAACTAGATGAGGATTACACAACAGCTTGTGTGTTGGCAACCGGTATTAATACTGTTGGGTCTCTTTTTTTGGACAGGTGAGTCTTTGTGAATCTTTAAGGAACTGAATAAAAAACAGAACTTGTTTTAGGAAGTTCAGGTCGGGGTAACGTCGTGATAAGAGCATGATGATAATGGCTGTTTATGTTTGCTAACAAGATGACTGATTTACTGCACTTCCACATAATCTCCCTGTGGATTTAAGAAACACTGTACACCTACAGTAAACACAAGCAGTGGCACTCAGTGATGTGCATCCACACACACACACACACACACACTGGCAGTCCTGCATGTTACCGCCTCTCCCCCACACCCACAGGTTTATTCCATCCAGCAGGTAACTTTATACACAGGAGCTCTTTGGGCCTCGGTTAATCATGCATGAGCCGGGGGAACTTTTGGCAAACAGCAGAAACACAAACACCACAGGCTCAAATAAAAGCTGAAATAAAGGTTCCTCCATTTATCATCAACAATAGGTTGGAGAGGAGAGGGTTGTGTGTTGTTGTAATGAAAGATTTATACAAATTTCAGACATACTGCCAAAACCACATGATAAGATGGATAAAGGTATAAATAAAACCAAATCTGCATACGTAATGAATTCAGCAGGTTAAATGACATGTTTTCAATGAAGAAGAGGACGATCTTGAGCACGATGTACAAAGTTGTTACTGAAATAAAGTGGAGGAATTAAAAATAGGTGTTTCTAGAGGTTACCGTTTGGTGACAGAACCCAGCTACACTTCTGCTAAAAAACTGAATTACCAGTAAAGGCTTTACATCGTAAAACAGTAAGTTCTCTTTAACTTCTCGTGAATATTTCATTTTCAAATCAATGAGGAACTGTTTCTACCTGGTAAAGCAATACGCGGTCTACTAAAAAACCAATAAAACTGGAATTATCCATTGTATGTGTCTGTCAATCAGTTCTATTACAATAGGATAGTAAACTTAAAGTAAACTAAACTAGAATTTCATATTCCCCATTTTAACACAGGCAACAGGCTGATCTCCTGATATTCCCCCTCTAAACTGACTAAAATTAAGGCTTTATTATTGCAATATTATTATAATATTACAACTTTATTCTCCTAATATTATGACCTTATTCTCCGAAATCAGTTTTTCCCTTTTAAGTGGCCCTAATACGCTGTCTTTTGAACTAGACTTTAAACCCAGAATGAACGAGGACAAGATGGATCGCCCCCTTAGTACTTTATCTAAACAGAATCACACTGTTGAAACAATGAAATCAGATATTTACTCAATGCGTCACTGTCGGTACTGACTTAACACAAGCACTGTGCACAGTATCAAAGTGTGGACTTCAAGAGAGACGTCTTTAAAGAAGGTGTGTTCAAAGTCACCAAGGCTCACAGATGTCTAAATGCAGTCCACACCCAATTCTGATGAAAAGAGGTCAAACTGTTCCACGGCTCAGCAGGGCTTCCCTTCTGATAAACTTAGCCAGACTTAAAACAATGCTGTAAACATTTTACTGAGCTGATTTCATCAACCTCTCTTCTTTACATGTTTGGCTGAGCTGGTGCTGCTACAATCTATTAGATATTTGGCAGGGAGACACCTCTGGGAATACGTGCTGGTTTGGAAAATTGCTCTCGTTTAAACTGTCTCACTGACTGAGCTGCGAATGTGTAAAATGTGCAGAACAAACCACTGACAGAGGCAGTTTGGTGAATTGTCAGGAACAAGGTGTTCTTTTACGTTTGCGTCCACAACTAAAACTGTCAGTCTACAATAGCTGCTTTATGCATGGCCACATTAGCAACGGTGTGTATTTGAGTCGTTTATTTTTGGTTTAAACTGGACATGAATCATGATTTCCTGCTGCTAAGAATTAGAAGTATTTCCTGCTCCGAGAATTGGACAGTGTCCTTGGGAACATGCATTTTAACTGTTTCTCTTTCTCTCTGTTTGTCAGAGCACACACAAACACAAAACACATGTGGACGGAGCAGGATTCCAGCCTACGAGCGAGACACTTTGTAGTCCTCTCCTCAGTGGTCTGGGAGACTGAGGAGAGACCTCCAAGGCTGCGGGCTGAGCAGAGGGGTCTGAATGAAGGACGCATTGAAATTGCTCCTCTTTTCTTTAGAGTCTCACCCACAAAGGGTCTGCTTCCCATTCAGGACACAAGGTCATTAGATAATACACGCAGGGACCTCAAGGCCATGCAGTGGGGGGGCGGGATCGTTCAACAACACAAGCTCCAAAGCAAACTTCTCAACGCTCGCCGACTCACTTGAGTGTTCTCTGCTAGATGCGCACACACATCCAGCCACAAATATATTCACATGCAAACTCGCCACGCATGGAAATAAAATCCCTTTAACGCACAAACACACACACTTACACACACACACACTCGCACACATGGTGGGTGTCTGTCTCGCTGGTCTGAGAGTGGGAATCATGACATCATCGTGTCCCCCTACACCCCTCCATTCAGTCCCAACAGAGTTATTTAGCCTTTTAAAGTGGGCTTAATGAATGCTGGGATCTGTGTGTGTGTGTGTGAGTGTGTGTGTGGGTGAGAGACAGATTTTGGGTAGAGGGTTGGCAGAGGCACAATCCAGATCTGTTGTTCACTGAAACGCTCTCGAATGAGGAACTGCTGCATCAGTGAAGTTATGGAGGTGTTGCCATGGGACAAAAAGCTCCGTAGTGATACTGAACATGGAAACTTTTAGACATATTTTTTCCAAACGCAAGAAAGAGTGGAAACTAAATGAACGTGTTCTGCCTGGAAAAGGGGGAACTTCTTTCCACACTGAGTCGTGAAGACGGCATATTTCAGCTTGTCGAGGTTAACACATGGCGTTCTGACTCTCATTTCCTCAAGTCGGCATGGCGTCATGAGAAGAAAAGTGGTAGAGAGGGAGATGAAACAGAGATGGACAGAATCAGTCATTTACTTCCTCATGACCACACGTGGGGGGGGGGGGGGGGGGGGGGGTTGGGTCTTGTCATTACTTCTATGAACTATAGCTTCACCTTCAAAGTGAGTGGATATAGAGAGGGGGTCACAGTGTGTGTCTAGCTCTACTTTGGAATAACTAGTGACAACATGCGTCTGTAGCTGCAGATTACATTACCACACACACACACACACACACACACACACACACACACACACACACACACACAGTATAAAAGGAGGAGAATGGGAATGAGACGGGCAGACTAAGTTTGTTTGGAGAGGAAGGATTGGGCACCATAGTGACAGACAGGCCATACTGTGTCAAAAGGACAGAACAAGACATATTTCAGGTGCTCAGGAAAACATTAAATAAAAGTTCTCCTTTCTATCTGTTAGAGTCATCATGTCGGAACGTAGGGCGATAAAACAATATCAATAAGTATCGCACTATAATCTTCATCTATCAGAAATAAAATAAAAGTTCAATATATATTGATATTATGCATTGTGTAAGCACATTGTGGCAAAACACATTGATCTGCCTCAGATTGGTTTAAAAGTGTTTGTCGTTGTCTGCTCATTTCGAAAAGGTTTTAAACTACAACATTCACTCAGGAGCAAAACTCAGTCTTTAAACTTAAAAGAAATAATGTGACATTTATCATGATAATTAACAATATACAATACATTTAGATCTTGATATAATTTTTGGCCATATTGTTTATCTATGGTAAAACAGTTGTGTTGATGCTCTAAATGCTGCTATGTTCATGCAGACCCCTCTGTGTGGCTGCTCTTCAATACTTTGTTCCTAAATGACCTTTATTCACAACATCCCTGCTCAGCATTAGTTGATTGGTAGCCTATTATTGGTTAATGACACTCATGCAGGCAGTCTGTCAAATTAACGAGCCTCTCCCTGAAAGACAACCCCTGTCAGAGATCAGCACACCAGCAGAAACATGATCCTTGGCACAAAGAATGACGCCTCGCAGCTCCTGAGGGGGGGGGGGGGGGGTGGGGGGGGGGGGAACAGCAAAGTCATGGAGCTCAGGGCCCGGGGTGAGGAGAGCGGGCCGCCGGCCAGGTGTTGCACCCTGAGCCACACCAGCACATCAGCTCTCCGAGAGGAGGAGAGGAGGGTCAACACATTCCTGTGCCACTAAACCAGTTTGCATGCATTTGTCACTGCAGGACTTGTGTAGAAAGGCGAGTCTGCGTGTTGGTCACCTCCCTATATCCCATTGGATTGATTAAAATCAAGCCTGGGTTTACGCAACAGAACCCGTGGCTGTGCGTAAACAGCTCAGGCTCATTCACCAGAAACAACACGGAGAACACGAACACGCCATGAAAAGTTACTCAATCTACTCTATAGGGATGCAGAATCATAAATGCAATAGCTCAGATACTCTACAGGGTCTGTGGTGATGCAGGTTTGTTAAAAGGCACTACAGGCGTGTGCGTTACCAGTTGGTGGAGGAGCGGGGGTTGAGGATGTCCTCCTTGGCCGTGAGCAGCGACAGGCTGTAGGTATCAAGGTTGACCGTTTGCGTGCTCATCGTGACTAAAGTTTCCAGACCACTCGCGCAGCTTCTCTCTTCACGGGTCCCGATGTTGTTCGGGCTCGGACTATCTGCTGGAAGAAGAAAAAAACAGCCACAGCCGGCAAAAGCGAGGGTCTTTCACGGCCGAGAGGAAACCTGCAGCGAGCTGAGTGCAGGTTCATGCAGTGTGGGCTTTGTAGGTCCGAACCGGGGCGATCTGTGGTGCAGGCGCTGGCTGCGTGTCTTTACGCACAGCGTGGAGGAGACTGCGGCTGCTGCTGCACACTGCTCTTTGTGCAGCGGGGTAGAATAAGTTTTCAGCAAAAAGCCCCACCTCCCGTTGAGAGAGTGGAAAGCGTAATGACTTCACTAAGCTGCTGGGTGACTCGGAGGAAAAGTGCAATGCAGCCACTAAAGCAACACGTGCAGCAGAGGGTCATAAAAATAAGTCTCATGCATCCTCATTGTTCTGTTATTCGCAGAAGCTCATTTCTGCCACTTAAAATAAAAACAGTCATTGGGATGAGAAACTTTCTCAAATAATGACTGAACTAAAATAATGACTTACAAACTAAAATAATGACTTAACAACTCAAACGACATAGTCTCCAAAAAATAATGGTTTGGGCTATTTTGCTAAAAAATAATGACTTAGTATATAATGACCCAGGATCTAAAAAGAAATATAAAAATCTCATAATTAAGGCCTACTATGTCATAATTTCAACTTTTCATCACATGATGATTTTGCTCACTTTCTCATAATTTTGCTTTACTTTTATCAACTTTAATCTCAAAATTTTGATTCGGCATCCATGTTATCTTCACATCGCCTAGTAACCATTGCTGATGATCAATAGCCAGGATCAATCCAATAGAGCTAATTATTTTTGTATAATACTATTTATATATATAATTGTAGTGGTTCATTTGAGGCAGAATGCAGAATATGAATTGTTGATGTGATATAAAGGGGCGACAGGATCTGGAGCTGTCAGTCTCTCTTTTGTCTCTATTTGTCTTTGAATTGGCCCCACTGACCCCTGGCAGACTCCAGAGAAGCCATTTACAGTTTGGGCAGCCAGGAGGGGCCAATTTCATGGGAACTGAGTCCGAAGCAGGCTTCACAGAAAAGAGGGAGCAGGGGAGGCTGCTTCAGTGCTGAAGAACAGCTGGGGGTCTGTTCAATGGCTGTCCAACAGTGACACACACACACTCAGACTGACCACACCATCACACCCACACACAAGAAACTGCCATGCATTGATGCACAGGCTGTGAACTCTGAACAAACTGCCCCCCAGACATGCACACACACACACACTCATGCACTGGTATTTGTGCGTCAGTGGCATGGGGGTTTAAGATCTTGGATTATGGGAATGTTCCTGAGCTCTGTAATTTACTTAGCAGCCACTCTCAGATAATCCAGGACAGATGTAGAGGATAAAAGTCACAGGTTTTTATTTTCACATGTGCCAGGTTCAGGCTGGATTTGACGCTGCGCAAAAACTCTGATTTCAGATCATTTTTTCCAAATACCAGGCTCCTCGCTGCTAAAAGAGAATGAGGTGTGGAAAAGGTTCACTGTAGCTGAGTAATCCTTTGGTGAAATCTGGATCGACACAGTCACCTGACACAATCACATGAGAATAACCCCTCACATTGAAGCCTAAAGAGTTTCCATCTTCATCTCTGTATTCATGCCTTTGGGTTCATTTCTTATTGTCAGGGTTGAAGCTGTTTTACGATAACGCCAGAGTAATTATTAATAATTAATAAAAGTCTTTGCTCTTAGTACAAAGCAGTTTCTTACATAATTTAACACTTTCAGGATCAAGAGAAGACCAAGCTATTGTAACGTAAAAAGATATCTAGTGTTTCAAAAATGTCTAATTACCTTCACCCCTGTTTGTTTGTTTGTCAGCAAGATGGATTTCCACAAAACTTGGTAACAGAAAGTGTTACATTTTGGTTTGAATCCTTTTTCATTGATTTCCCAGGGAATAATTCATGGATTCTGATATAAAAAAGAATCTTGACACATTTAGTGAACTGGTTTCTATGAGTGTGTGAAATTTGGCCCAGCGTGATTGAACTGAAGGGGACTGTTGGGCCTGGGCGGAGGTATGTTCTCTACTGATTTTAAAGAATCCGCGAATTACTTGCAGAAATCAGGCAAATCTCATGAATTCTGATCAACAGTCTCAGTTTCAATGCAGGCAGAGGTCATACACAGGAAGGTAGTCAGAGATGCAAAGGTTAAAAGGAATCCACATGAAAAAGAAATCACAAAATCCAAACAAGCAAAGTCAAAAAAACAAGGAAGCAAAACTTACATAGCATATAGTCCTAGACACAAAACCAGGCGATGGTCATGAGCTCGATATGAAGGACAGAGACAATCTAGTGGGAGGTGTTGTGTGAGCAGGTGCATACACTGGGTGACTGGTGATGAGGTGCAGGTGAGTGCAGTGGAAGGAAACCGAACAATGGGAGGAAGTGAAGCTGGATTCCATGACCAGAGTGAGTGACAAACAAAATAAAAACAGGAAGTGAGAGTTCAAAAATGTCCAATTACATCCACCAAGGAGGCTATGTTTTCACCCCCAGCTGTTTGTATGCTGGTTGGTTTGAAACTATTTTGCTTGGATGTCCATGGAAACTTGGTGGAAGGAAGTGCTTTATGAGTCAGGGAATCATTTTGGTGCAGATCCAGGAATCTTTATTCACTTTCTTTATCATTTTAATATAGGGCAATTAAAAAAAAAAAAAGATTCCCAGGGATTAATTCGTGGATCTTGATGAAAAAGGTCAGGCATGTTAAGGAACTGAGATTAGCGTGTGACATTTGGTGCAGCTTGATTAAAAGTGAGGGGACAGTTGGGCCTCGGTGGAGGTATGCGCTCTAAGTACCATTCTAGTTGGCGGTAGGAACAGTCACACAAACTCTTCTTGCTTGGAAAGGTAATTTCTCCCTAAAATATCCACATGTGGTCAACCCTGACTGTAAGCTGTGTGAGACATGTTGCATTATCTGTGTAAGAAAAGCATGAAGCACAGACTCTGACGCTGTTCTGGCCCAGAGCTCGCATGCCACAGGGACAGGGGGCCATGACATCCTCATGCCGCTATTATTCTTACAACTTCCTGCTATTAGAGGCTCTCCTGCCCTCCCAGCCTCTCAGCCCCACTCGCTGTGGATGTGAACTGCCGAGCTGTTATGCTCCACTTCAGAGGACTTAGGCATTTCCTCTGCTGGGGTGCGGCGGCAGTTTGTTGAAGATGGGGTCTAAATGTGGGGATGATTGTATGTCCAGTGGGGATTTTGGACCTTTGTGTGTGTGTGTGTGTTGATGGGGATTTTCTCTTCATTTACTTCTCTAATTGTTCTGCTTCCTGCCTTCCTGCCGTAGACTAATCTAAGAGAGTGTGGGTGACAGAGTGTTGACTGGTCCGGTCACAGGCAACATCCTCTCGGAGCACTCTTTAATTCAGAGTCCATTCATCAACATGTCTCTTTGACTCCATGGACTCATTGGGGTCCTTGTGACTGTTCCCCCTTTTAGTGGCATCGTATACAACATACAAAGCAAAACCCTCTGATTTGACAAAATAAAGGTCCTCCTCGAAACAAAACACTTCCTTGTTGACGTGGATTTTGTACAAATCTTGTTTTGTTGGGGGGAATCAAGGCTTGCGTGACGGTTTTATGTGCCGAGACCTTATGGGCTGTGTTAAAAGGTCAATTTGAGTTCAAGGGTCAAACCTTCATCGTTATCCTCTGTCTTTACACTTCACTAATCATATGCTCCCACTGCTCCTCTCTGAGAGGCCAGGACCTACCGTGCATCATTATGTGTGGGTATGTGCTGTCATATTTCGCGTGTGTGAGAACAGTTAAAATCTCCTGCTCAAGTAGCCATAAATATAGCCTTCCTATGACATTATCCCAGTGTCTGGTGAATTTACTGTTTCACACTATGACCTGCTGGAATGTGTCCAACCTTTTAAAGTGCCATTTGATTTAGTTGAATTTTTGTAAGACGATTTTCAGACTCAGACTGACCTTCATTCCTGTTTTTTGTCCAAGTGGATGACTTTAAAAAACTAGAATGGCACTCAGAGAGCACAAACCTCCACCAACACCCAACAGGCCCTAAATAAAACCACATTCAAATTGACTAAATCACGATATTTATTTGGTTCTGCACCAAATTTCACACACTCAAATATTTTTTTTGTCATCAAGATCCAAGAGCTTTTCTCCAAGAAATCAACAAACAAGATGAGAAACGCCCTATACCTGATCTTGAGTCGCATCAAAATTTAATGAGTTCCTTCCTGATCCACATCACATCCTTCCTGTGTAAATCTGTGACGCAGTTTTTGTGTCATTATGCTGACTATCAGACGAACAAACACAGATTAAAACATAACCCTGTTGTCTGAGGTAAATCTGTTTTGCGGCAGATTGTATGTGTTAAGCTTGAAACAGAAGACAAAACTCCATGTTTGCAATGTCGCATTTTATCTAAGATGATATTCTCTTCTCTGACAACTAAAAGTGTGTCTTCAGTGTCTTATAAGTTCACGTGGGCTGAACAAGCACACCTAAGTAAATCTCTTTCAATCCTGTGTACTGGATGGCAGCTTGACGACACCACTGCCTCCTCCTCCTGTCATTGTAATACTTAGTGTGGCTCGTGGAGGAGTGATGTTATTACTGGAGGTAGAAAATGAGGCAGATGCTGGGGAGGCTCTCTCGTGACGATGATACGACTCATTGGAAGTTAGACTCAAGTGATACGCCAGCAGTGTACAAACATTCAACAGACAGAAGGACCCACAAACATACCAACAGCTGGAGCCAACCGAGAAACAAAACACAGAGAGGGCACATGTGCATGTCATGGTCAAACATACCATTAGTCTGAGTCTGTGATTGTTTGTGTGTGCATGTGTGTGTGCGTGCGTGTGTGTGTGTGTGTGTGTGTGTGTGTGTGTGTGTGTGTGTGTGTGTGTGTGTGTGGGTGTGAGAGACAAACAGAGAGAGTGAGAGGGGTCAACACACAGTAAATCTTTCTCACCAGGCTTCCAGGTGAGGTCACTGCTCAGATATGCAGCTTCACAACAACCCTGAGCTATTTCTTCTACTTCAGCCTCAGCATGTGTGAGTCTGTGTGCCTGCGTGTGCTGTGTGCGATTTTCACTTTTGTAAACACAAACAGAAGCAGAAAAAAACCGGATCTTTCCAAATCGACACAGCTTTTTCTCCTCACTTTGTTGGTATTGCTTGAAGCTGAGCGTTTGATCTCCTCGTGCTCCTCCTTGCTCCTGTGAATTATTGCTTGACATAAACAAATGGCAGAGTAATGCAGAAATAAAAAGAGGCCACAAATCTCTGTTTTGAAAAAAAAAAGGAGGTCCTCGTCTGCTTTCCTACACAAAGTAGCCCTTAAATTAGACCACGGTGTCAGGATAATAGAGTACTCATAAACTTTGCTTTGAGAGGCCCTGATTTAGAGTTGTGTGTGTGTGTGTGTGTGTGTGTGTGTGTGTATTGGGGGGGCAGACAGTTTTGTTTATGCAACAGGCCTTGGGGAGGTCTGGACCGACAACATGTAGATGAGACAAGCTCGGAGGAGGGTGAAGTGCCCAAAGGAATGTGCTGTCACTCCTCAACCCGTGGACCTTTCTTTGTATTTCTAGTTGGTCCACTTCATTATAAAATAACCATGGCATGTGCCGTCCTGCCTGTGTGTGTGTGTGTGTGTGAGTGTGTTGTTGTTTAAGGCGGTGAAAATACTATCAGCTCATCCCGCGAGCAATAAAAAGTGCTGTCCCAGGTTTGATGAAGTTATAAAACCATTTCAAATCTTCCTCCCACTCCTCATTCGTTTACCTCAAGGCCTCAGCAAGAGGCAGGATTCATAAGCAGCGTCTCCATGGTCCATAAAGAGCCCCGACACATTCACATTGTACCAACTGTTGGACAGTGTTTAGGCGTTGGGTCTCATATTCAGACCCTCTTATCTGCTCCTGAGGGAGCCCTGGGAAATGAGAGCCAGATGTGGTGATGTCAGCACGTGACTCATGTGCGTGTTCTACGAGGCTGCGGTGCGAGAGCAGGGGCAAGGTCGGTGGGAAATCCGAAACACAGCCCACGGATCAAACAGCTGAAGCAGCGTAAAGGTCTGTAATCAGTGTTCCAACCCAAAGCTTGTGACCATGGAAGATGCTGTAGGTCACTGCTACGAACGCACACTAGTGAATTTACTAGAGAATGAAAGAAAAACTGGTGAACTCAGAGTTTGATGGAAGGCAACTTTAATTGTATACTAGTTGAGACACACACACGTCAATAAGGCATATGGATGTAAATATCCCACTGCCCGCAACCGCCACCTTCCCTCGTCACTTTCCAAAAGTTACCGATCAGCCGCCACATCACTAACCATCACCATGGCAACACTTCCCATTCATCTGTGGCTTTCTGTGATCCCTCACCAGATTCACTCTATTTACAGTCTCAGCTCACAGTGTGTTGATCTCTATGATGCATGTGTTCAGGGATCTTACTCCATTCATCTCAACCAAAGTTATGAGGAAGCATAAAAAGACATATACAAGGATATATGTTTGTAAAAGGGCAAACACAGGGGATAGATTTTATTGTTATGTTTGAGCTTTGAGTTTCATTGGAATTTTAATCACGAACAGTTAAGGATGAAGAGAAAAAAACATGGTGTTGCTTTGTGGCTTTGATCCCTGTTTTGCATGATATATGTTTTGTTCAGTTTAATTTTCATCATGGGAACAAAGAAAATAAATGATTCGTGGGTAGATATTTGGAAGACACTGAAAGTGGTACCACAACAGCTTTAATTCAAACTAGAAAAGACCCACATGGCACATCTAAGGCATAAAGCGTTGTCCCCATTAGACTTCAATAACAAGTTTCATTTATGTTTCACACAGTAAAGTTGTGCATATTTTATTTTGTCCACTAGGTGGCACAATTGCATCAAATGAACAAAGTGCGAGAGTTGCATTCAGCCTGTGGGACAAAAATTGATGTTGTGCAAGAGAGAGTATTTATGCATAGTATAGATTTTCAATGTTTTTTCCATGCAGAACTATCAGTGAATATTTTATCTTTCATTTTATAAACTGAGTTACGTGTCATCGTTTCAGCTGTCAACCCAAAACCAAACCTCTTGAATAATAATACAATCAGATTATATGTTGTTGTTGAGTATAGTGTGAGGTAAGTCTAATACAATGCCTGAATAAAATAAATTAATAGAAAATCAATTGAATAAAACTGTAATTTGAATCTAGATGTTAAAGGCAATTTCACCAGGCAGCTAAAATCATGGTGTCATATTTTTCCAGGTCTATTTCAGTATCACTATCTATTGTTAACTAGCATTTTGTCTATTTAAAGTGTTTTAAATAGACAAAACTACTTTTAGTAAACTATCTATTCTTGCTTTTTACAAACTTAGAGGAGGCTGGAGACAGAAGCTGCATCCTTCTTCCTATTTTAGAAACCTATTGTCTGACAGTGTATTTTTAAACTGAGTAACGGTAAATGGAACAAATAACACACTCACACATAACACACAATAACAGATGTGAGACAAGTTCAAAAGATTAACAGTTTTAATAAAATCCATGTCAAACATCAAAATACTGAAATGGCAAAAAAAGAAAAAAAGTTTTCTTTTTGAAAGTTTGTACAAATCACAGTGGTTCAAAAATATTACAAATTTTTTAGTTTCAAAACTTTTTTTTGCGACAGCGGAGCAGCAAAACATTCTGATTGTTGTATATTTTCTTGAAAGCCCTTAATAGTTGTGTGAGTGTGGTGCGCTCTCTCTCTCTCTCTTGCCTTTTATTGTAATTAACACACAATAATTAACGTGAGCAGTAAATATTAATATTAAACTCATATGAGCCAATGGAAACAGAAGTGCATAACAATACTAAACAGTATGAACAACCCACTTCAACATTACAGTATAGACCAGGGGCTAATGTCACCGCGTCTGTCTATAGAAACACTCTCCCTGTCCTGGGCCTCTCCGTGCATAAGATCCTATGTATACACCAGCTCAGTAAATACATACAGTGTGGTGGTGAGCAGTTATAAGGTGAGAGGTTCAATCCAGCCGGGACTCGTTTAACATTTACAACACTGTACTGTACAACCATCTTCATTAAAGCATTATATACGTAGTTGTCACAGCTAATATCTGCCTTTAATCCAACTGGTACTTCACAGATGCTGTTCCCCAAATAGAAATACACTGACTTTATGCATGAACTCAACATATTAGAATGCAGCTAAATAGTGGAAGCAATCGGGTACACTGGTGAATTTGGCTTAAGAGAGAAAGAGAACATGAGAGAGTGGAAAAGATATTTTTAACTTTTGATCAAGAAAAGTGCTAAATATAAAGAATTGGCATACTTATCAAAAGAGTAGTATTAGGCTACATAATAGAAAGTGCAGGCACCAGAAAAGAGTGCGAATACATTGTTTTAAAATTGCTGGTTCACCGGGTTTCTTGGTCATATGTAATTTAAGTTGGGTAGCTTTAGAACAGGCGATATATTACAGACTGAACTTGTAAAGCTCCAAACCTCGGATGGATGTTATCACTATGACCCTAATTGCCAGTAACTGCTTTCTGCATCAAAACTATTAAAGAAATCTAATCTACACAAGCTTTAAGATACTGTACATTAAAGAAAGCTGCCCGCTTTTAGTTCTGTGCTCAGGAGGCTGCAGGTGAAAGTGCCATCAGCCTGCACGCAGCCCGAAAGAGTGAGATTTCACTGAAGGCACAGCAGAAAAGACCAAAAGACTAAAGAAAGGTGTTCTCTCAGTCACTAGGCCTCACATTTTAGATAAAGAAAAGGAAGATCAGGCCTGGAAGGAGGGAAGAAGAGCGCCACCTGAAGTAGTGGCGGAAAAAGAATGTGATGAGAATATCAATGTGGAGCAAATATTGTGGAATAAAGCTTATACAGTTTTGAATTCTGCGTTTCTTTTCCTCTCTGTGAGTCAGGGTTTCTTAACCTTTTTTAATCACTATTTTATTTCCCCATGACCCCATGACCATACCAAGTGACCCCAAATATGGTCAGAATCCCAAGGTCGAGAAGCTCTGCTGTATATACAGAAACCCAGCTAACACCAGAAACATGCATCATGCTTTTCCTAATACCTCTGTCATTTCATGCAGGCTAAGAACCCATAAACATTATACCCGGCTTTCAGCCATTCAGCATATTCTTAAAATACATGTGTTGTAATACTTGATTTCGTTTGAGAGTTTGCTCTTAATGTTTTTTCAGGTGTTCACCCTGTGCCCAGTATCACTAAAATCACAAGTGTGATTGATTGTATTAACTATAGTAAACAGGACAGCTATAACACTGCAAAACAGCTTGTCTGCACTTGTTTCTTTTAAGCGTCTGTGGTCGTCCCAGCAGTTTATTTTAAAGTGGTGTATTAAGTGATGCTACCTTAAGCTGAGCTGAAACTGACTTGTGCATAAAGCCACATAGCGAGAAGGAAGCTACCGTGGGGTTCAAGGTGGGAATATTTGAAAGACTCAAGTGGAAACATTGTGCTACAATCATCAGGTATTGAAACGATCGTACATAAGGAACAAGTCATGCTAAGCACAGAAAAGGTACAGTACAAAAAAAAGGGAAAGAAAAAGAAAGTGCATTCCAGCACAAAGTGTCATTATAATAACAACGTTAGGCCACCATGCAAATGAACCACATTCCAAGAAGTGGCTGCACCCTCCCCGCACACAGGCCAGCTATAGTGCTCATTTAAAAAAAGCTTTACTTTCCCAGAATCATCAGCGGTTGAGAAGTTACACCCGATTCATTGTAATCACTGCCTCTCCATCACCTGGTCAGTGGAGAATCCCAAACACTGTGAGTCCTTCCTCATGCAGACACCAAACTGGAAGGAGCAGACTAATCTAAGGCCATATGATTACACCCATCTACTGGACTACTTCCTTTTAAGAGATTGATTCAAGGCCATGTTCTCTGCAGTTTGACTTGTCACGGTAGAGAAGGAGCAGGTGCAACATTAAAGATGGCTCTGTCTTATTCAACAGTCCCAGTAATTCATGCACCTGTGTTTTTCCTACTGTCTCCCGGCAACATGTCTCCTGTGAGAAAAAGTGTATGGCTCTCGTTGGGTCTAAAATCAAGATGGATCATGGCTGAGAATGCATAGAGCCGAATGGCCTAATCCTTTTTACAGTTATAGCCGTTGTCTGCTGCATCCATCAAGTCAGCAGCTGCAGAACCTGTCTGCAGGTTTGAAATAAGATGTTCAATCCCAAGCTAGTTTTTTAAATTAAAATAAAAACAAATTTTAACTAAAAGGCACATGGACCGAGAGAAAAGTCTTCATGGATCAACCCAAATAAGACTAATCTTATTGCCCTCCTTTCTATCGGCGACAAAAAAGGAGGCCATGCAAGTCCATCACAAAACTGTCCCCCAACCTGCTCCTCTTTAGGTTATCATTTCTAAATTCCCATAATCCTGCCCTGGGATGAGATTAAATCCATGGAATAAATCAAAAATGTAGGTTCCATGTTATTCTTGCTGAGACTTGTGCACTAATACTCCACTTTCACTCTTTTCACAGCGGAATCACCTCAATTCTCACTCGGGTCTCATGAGATTCCATCTCGCACCTTTTTCAGGAGCCGACAATGACTTTAACACATGAACGGCATAACACGTCTTGCACATTCTATCTATCAGCCTTAGTTACCTGCGTAAAGCTGAGGGGCGCCGAACCCACAAATAGAACAAACGTGCTAATAGAAACTCATCAACACAAAGCCTGGTTTTTACATTCAGTCCTAAAGCCCAAAGAAATTAACACCCTTAGCAAGAAAATCTGATTTGCTCTCAAACGCAGTTGTAAATCAATCCATTTGTCGTCCGAGCCAACACTCACGATTGCAAGTCAAGCTAAAGTAACATTATTTTCCTGGTTAAGGTTGGGGAAGCAAAACAGATCATATTTTTTACAAGATAAAAGAAAGAACAAGTTTGTAACCACTGTGTGTGAAAGCAGAGATCTACACATTCTACATGATCTATTTTGATCTCTGAAGAAAAAAAACTGAAGGTTTAAAAATCCTCATGTGTCAAATTTGAATACCATTATTAACTCTGTGCACATTCATCACAGGTAAACACTAAACAACGAAGCAGACTGTTAAACTGTGAACATAAAAAAAAATCATGTGTGTGTCTGTGTGTTCTTGTGGACTTATTGTGTCTTAAGCACCATTTTCAAGAGGAATGGAAGGCAATGTCCAGCAAACGTTTCCACGAGGAGGGATTCTATCATCACGCTGCCCCCCTTCACCTTCGAGCCACGCCCTCGTCTCTCCTCCACCCCCTCTCCGCCAACAAAGGAAGCAGAAATGAATAAACGAGGAAGAGAGAGATTAAAAGAGCTTTGGCATTCGGAATTAGGTGAAAACCAAAAGTTAAGTATAGTTTTCAAATGCACCAATAACACTGTGAATGTGCTTTCACTTTCCTCTAACACTTTACGACTGAAGTTATACTTATGATCCTAATGATGGAAAGTAGGCTTTAACACACTGTTAGTGCCTGGGGGGGGGGGCCCTGAGCAGTGCTGCCCCTAGTGTTGTAGGGGTGTAAAGGCAGGCTGGCTGAGGTGCTCAAATGCAACCTAGTGGCCATGGACGTTACAAGCGCATTTGTTTATTACTGTATCCATCACTCCTCCGTGGTAGAGGTATCCAGTAAGGCTAGGCCCTCTTTACTCCCCCCTTCATTGCTATAGAGCGGTCACTTTGAATGTCTCTGAAGTGCAGTTTTGGTGAATCCGACTCGTCGAGGAGAGCTGACGTTTTGTTTTGTTGCAGGTGTGGTGTGCAAGAGGAGGAGGCGGAACGTGCACGGGGTGGATGATGAACGCCAGGGACCACAACATGACCAGACTGGAGGTTAATGGCTATGATTTGGACTCCTGATCGGAGCATCCTAACTTGCTCCCAGTTTTAAAGTTACCCTTACACCCATATCTGGGCTCTGGATTAACAGTCTCATCTTTGCGGGGCGCAATGGCAATCATCAAAGTCCTCAGCACTTCCTGGGAGTGGTGTGCACCCTTTCCCCTGATTGGAGTATCCTAGAAGGTGCAAGAATATATAGAAAAAGGTCAAATTATATCAAAACAATTGTCAGCATCCGTTCCTGGGAATCCAGTGCTGGTTTTAGAGGGGAGGAGCTTGGGCACGGGTATCTATGTGCAAGCTAACAGTCTGTGTAAAAGTGAAGGCAGAGGGACGCTCCCTGAGAGGAGCCGCCGCGGTTAGTGTGTAATAAGTCATTAAGGTCAATGTGAAGGGTGGAGACTGAGAGAGATAAGAGAGCCCTTTGCTCCCAGTCCAGTCACTCAGAGGCTGAGACCCAGTGAGTGCTGGTGGAGGGAAGGAGCTCTGGTGGAGGGGACAGGGGGCTGCACTGCAACGCCACAGGCCCTCATAGATCAGGAGGGCGTCTGGGAAGCACTCAACTCGGAAGCATCACTCAAACACACACACTCGCACACGTGCTAACCCTTCAGGTGAGTCCACACTGGTCACACAAGCATACCAAAATGCACTCATGAAGTCACCCACAGTTATAAAGAGGCACGTACATTCCCCCCAAAACACGCTGACATTCAGGCAGAGTAGCACTGAGAGTCAGTTCTCCACTGATAGAGGGTTCAGAGCCAAACTCCTCTGTAAGCTTTTGGGGGGGTTTGGTTTTCCTGGGTGTGATGAAAAAGTCAGTGGAGGACGTTTAGGAGACATGCGGAGAGGAGGACGGGTGTCTCCAGAAACACCAGCCGCGTTTGGTGTGTTGCTTGCGCAGGATCTCCTCCTCGCGCTCGCGCTCTTTCTGAGAGCGCAGGTAGCGGTCCTCCTCCTTCAGGAACCACACCGGAGGCCAGCGCTGCTTCTCAAAGTACCTCTGGTTTTCTACAGAGAAGGAAAAGACATGTTTGGATGTTTCAGGTGTAATTTCAGACATGCATGTTGCATTACAAAATGACACAAGGAAAAGAGGAAAAAGAGTCATGAAATATTATTTTACACATAAAACCCATGAGGAATGACAAGATTTTAAAATGATTAGCAGTGGTTTAGTTTCCCCTTTATAAAATGTGTGTATTAAGATGCACTTTCATTAAATGTGAGGATGGATTATAACCTTTGATGTACCTGGTTAAAGACCAAAATGTTTTTCTTTATTAACACAGCCCATGAGGGGCGTATGTGTGCTTTCTGTGAACAAGGCATGCTGCAATTCCTTGGTGATGGGCTTAAGAAAATTGGTTTTTGTTCACTCCAAAGAAAAAATCATCCAAGTTCTTGTGAGGGGAAAACTGCATTTATAAAAACGGCAGCTCAAGGTAAATAGAGGCGTCTGTACCTGGAAGCATGGCCTTCATGTCTTTGGGAAACTTGCGGCAGATGCTGTTATAGTTAGTGCAGATGTGATGGAGACACCAAGCTGAGAGCTGCTTGGCATTGTGGAACTGCAAAAGGCAAAACAGAGGAGTCATGAGGAGATAAAAGTAAAAAGGTTAAACACTAAACAGAATAACAGACTGAATCGTTTTTTAATTTATGAATCAATTGCTATTTAAAGAACAGTGATAGTGTAACAGGAACAGACCTGTGCAAGCTCGAGGTAAGACAACACCTGTCCATCTACGTCAACTCCTTTCCCCCCCAACTGGAGGAGCTCATCCACAGCGTGCTGCTCTGAAGACCCACAGAATGCACACGATTACATCAATATGTGCTGTTTACAGGCAACACGGATATGGGCCTACAAGTAATACTTTTTTTTAAGTTTTCTAGCAGTGTGAATTACTACATTTACTACAGCCATGGATAAAAAGTCATTTGTGCACAGATAAAACATGTAATGGCAGTATATAGGTAGTAAAATCGTTTTAAAATGTCAAAGAGAAAGAGCATTTACCTGTGAGGGCGACAAGGCGCGGCAAACAGAGGCGGTTGGCCAGCACTATCAGTTCCATGGGCTCTAGACCAGCACAGGGCGTCAGATGACCACAGTACAGAAACTCCAGCACCCCACGCATACAGGCTGTACCGGTGTTTGGAATGGATACCTGGGAAATTAAGATAAGAGGGGGATTAAGGACAGAAGGTCAACTAAGAAAATTGATTTATTCAAGCTTTATTTTTATCATTAAAATACATGAGTTTATACTGAGTCCACAAGCATCTTATGTCTCCTTTCCTGCATTTGCACTTTTGTGTGAAGATACAAAATGACATGTTGGTAAAGTCATAAACGGTGAATCAAGAGTAATTGCTGTAAATGAGTGGAGCCAGATGAAAACAGTGGTATCAAAGTAAGCGGACCTGTGGGTATTTGGAGGTAAAAGGGCAGAGGACATCCTGTTCTCGCCACATTCACTTTGATCTTGGCTCAGATGAAAAGCTCTGTGTGGGGGCTGGTGATGTGAGCAACATGGCTAAAGCTAAACATCCCAAAGCACAAACAGGAAACACTGAGCAGAGAGAGGAGCGAGCTCGGCCTTATCGTGCCTCAAAACTACATCCAGATTCAGACCCTTTCCACTCAGACACAGGTTATATCAATACTCTCCGAAGATATAGACAGTGTGGGGTATCATTCACATTTGTGATAAACAGGACATACCTACAGATGCACTCTACTGGTTTCAGTGATCATTGGTGGTGATTGAACCATTCCAGACATGCACATTTAAACGTGTTTAGCATTAGGGTAAAACAACATGCGAAGTGCATACTAATGAGCAGGACCTTTTAGTTGGCCTAATTACTGTAAGTCAGACCAACAGCAATCCATCAACAGTTTAAGCCCAGGAAGGGCAGAAGAAAGGTAAATGATGATGAGGGGGATGAAGTGACCCCTCCAGGAGCTCTCTGTGTGTAGCCGCTCTTTAACCTTTACTCCCTTAGCTAATTAGGAGAATGTCATCGTGGTGTGACCTCTCATTATGACGAAAAGAAATCAGAACGCCGAAGGCATATGTGGTCTGCAGAGCTTAAAGCCCCCGGCTGGGGCCAGGAAGCATTATTGAGTGGTCACAGTGACAAGAAACAACATGAGTTTATTGCTTTATGTACAGTCTATGGTTTATTGTCTTTTGCTCCCCCTAGTGGTCAATTATGAGTTGAGCATAAGTTAAGTTCATTTGCATAGACATGAAGCTTGGAGCGAAGAAAATTATGATGAAATTGAATATAAGAAGACAAACTGGGTGAGGAAAGAAAAGGAGAGGGAGGAAAAGAAAGATCAGGTAAGGAAAGGAAAAGTAAGCTAAGGTAAGGTAAGGGAAGGGAAAGGAAAGGTATGGTATGGTAAGGTAAGGTAAGGAAAGGAAAGGTAAGGTAAGGGAAGGTAAAGAAGGGAAGGGAAGGTGAGGTAAGGAAAGGAAAGGTAAGGAAGGGAAAAATAGCAAATTTATGCAAATGTGATGTCAGTCCCAAAGAGGCTTGAAAAATTCGCACATAAAACTGAAATTTAAACTTAAGTGTGCATTAAAATTAAATGTGCAGCGAGTCAAATAGCCACAACCACAGATAAGGAACAAAGTTTAGGAGAAGGAGTAAGACAATTCAGGTCACTCTTTCTCCACAGGGGAAAAAGTTGATCTTCTACTGATAACAACTTCCTGTTGACTTTCCTGTTTCCGTCCCCTCTTCTCGGGGGGGAGAGGAGAGGGGGGTGATGCACGCTCACGTTGTGAACATAAAACCACAATGGTACACCTAGAACATAATCCAAGGGTGTACCATGACACATGCAGGGGTCAGTTTTTAAATGCCTGACACAGAGAGCAAACCTCAAGAGAGTTTGCACTCAGGTTTTCTCATCACTACACCAAAGCTAAAACCTACTCAACTAGGTGTGTGTGTGCAAAAAGTGAATAATACCACGAATTATGATGATCATATTAAATCTGTGTCTGTATCATCATTTTGTTCTGCACACAGTTAGATTAGCCATGTTGTCTCAGAACAGCATGAACAGGGAAATGTGTGAGTCTAAAAATATTGAGGAGGAAGTGTGACTTGAGCATGAAAATAGAACGGCGCTGACTGATCACATGCTACTCTCGCTCCCTCTAACAGGGTTTCAGGTTCTATGAATGTTCATGTATGTAGTGGATTTATATAACACTCTTACCTCACAGAAAACAGCTGTAATATTAAAACATGATTGCGTTTTCTGTTGATTTCCATAACCCATTAACCATGTTTTTTCTATTGTTCATGTTGTTGTGTCCAAATTCCACTGTTTCAATATTTCAATGAATATTCCCATGTTTAAAATCTGAGTGACTGAGAGCTGCAGAAGTTGATAGTCTCTTAAATATGTGCATTGTATTTGATTTGATCTAGAAAAGGACAGAGTGAGACTTTCTTTCGGTTGCAACCATAGACTATATATAAAGATGGACGACGGGTCTCCACTTCCTCCTTCTATCTAAAATGAAGCCAAAATATTGCTGATACGAGCACCGCCATCTTGTGCATTTGGAGCCAGATTTGACCCCTGTCCCATCCACTAACATGGAGGAAGTGAGACTTATGACCTATACACTGCAGCCACTTACCAGGGGGTGATAGAGATACTTTGGCTTCACTTAGAGGAGCTGTTATGGCGGCCATTTTTATATACAGTCTATTGCTGTAACTCGATCACTCTGTGTTGTAAATATAATGTATAACCTTCACATAAGTGATGAACCTCTATGTCACTATAGATCATACTCCAATAGAAACTGATGAACAATAATATTAAACATCTTTAAATACAGTACTGATTCTTTTTATATAACTGAACAGAATGAGACAATCTGCTGTGGTAAGGTTGCGCAATTGTTACTGAATCCTACTATACAAACTCTGCTTCTGTTAAAGTACAAGATTAAACTGTTCTAGTAAGTATTTCTGCCCAGTTTGACATACACTATATATTTATTTGTACGTGTCTCCAAGTCAAAAGGATAAATAAGCAGCCAATGGCAATTCTGAAATTAGAGTCTGCACACAAGCAACACTTAGCAAGCATCTTTTCCTGTCAACTGAGGAAGGAAGCAACTTTCATAGCCTGTGTGCAGTCCAGTAACTGCAGCTTCCTGTTGATATATGTCAAATCCAATTCATTAATTTAGTATTGTTAAGATTTTCAGCTGCATAAAATACAGCTTCACTTATGTGCAAACACAAATACACTCTTTGACATACAGCATAAACACTGGGAGCTTCGCTGTCTCTGAGTCTTTGTCTCTTGTCTGGGCACCTGCCGTCTGTGCGCTGCCAGCTCCGTGGACTGTGTAGAGTAACCATAGACACCGGCAGCCCACCAGCTCCAAACACTGAGCCCCCTCACTGATGCTGATGTCCTGTTTTTACCCCTGGCCACAATAGGTGCAATGGCCTTTTCACACCCACTCACATGTTGTGTTCTGGAATAAAATCTAGGTTTATCCACATGGAAACACAAAAAGGTTCAGTTTCTTTCCAACTTCTAAATTTGCTTTCTTCTAACATGCCTTATAACTTGGAGCTTTGCCTCTAAAGGGAATATACAACATTTGCACTCCTTGTCTCACTCTCTCTACCTTATTTCTTCCCTACTTCTAATCCTTCTACGGGGCTGGATCTCTGTAAACTTACGCTGCTGACCTTGACAGTAACCATACCCCAGGGGATCTGGTTCTGCAGCACAGTCCAGGGAGCATCGACGTTAAGTGACGTGAACTTCCTCTCTGTGGTTATGGCCGGGTCCGGTGCACAGGCCCTAACAACCGGAGGAGTACTGAGCTGAGAAATCTGAAGTAACCAGACCCGGCACACCAGTAAGGCTGACCTCAAAAGAGCTCCTCTTCCGGGCTCATTCAAGGTACTGAGACGGGTTAGTGCACAACATCCTCATTCTGCCGTCACTAACCTAAACCCTCACACTAATGTTGAAATGCTTCTAACTATAGGCTGTTTTCCAACTGCTGGCTTGTCTTTAATGTAATAATATAATCTGTGAATTATATTCAATGAAAACAAGTGCTACCCGAAAAGCTACATAGGGATGGTAACTACTGATTAAATAATTAGAGCGCCCCGGTGTCTCTGTGGTGTTGCAACAAACTGAAAACTGTGGTTTGCATGGTGCAAAAAACATGGCCTTAAACAGCATCTGAAGGGTGTGTGTGTGTGTGTGTGTGTGTGTGTGTGTGTGTGTGTGTGTGTGTGTGTGTGTGTGTGTGTGTGTGTGTGTGTGTGTGTGTGTGTGTGTGTGTGTGTGTGTGCATGCATGCATGCCTGTGAGAAAGAGAGAACCACATTGGTAGGTGAATGAAAAAACAGTCTGAGGTCAATCTGATAACAGGGCACAAGGATCTTGAGCTGTAAATCATTTTCTATGCACTGTCCTGAAGATAATAAACCTTATCCGATAAATGATTTATCTTTACCTTATTTATCTATTGATTATTGATTATTATTGGGTGATTAGATTTCCCTTTTGTTGACCTGAGTTTACTGTTCGATCACAAGCAGACAGCTCTAAGTTCGAGTTTCCACATCTGGTACTTAAATGTCTCTCTGACCCTGCTCTATATGCAAATAACCACACGTATCATTCGAGTTCCTGAAGACCAAATTGTGTCATTGTAAGTTGACAGATGTGTCCGATGAGAATGTTTGTGTGTGTATGTGTGTCGTTGTGAGCAAGGGATAGAGGGCGAGCAGAGTCAGGAGGGGCTGAGTGAAAGAATGTGTGCATTCATGTTTGATGTGGTGATCAGTGTTGATATTGTTGCAGTGGCTCCAATCAAATTGATGTACGGACACTGAGAAGCATGAAAATACCTTAGAGTGAAAATACGTCAGCTCTGGTTTGATTGATCACATCTCAGGAAGCATTCACGACTAATTTGGGTACCTGTCCTTAACACTGACCACTTGTGATCGCATCAATCTGAAATCCAATTCCAGCCTCAACCTCTTCCTGGTATGTACGAGCTCACCTCCTCGACGTAGCTTTCCATGAAAGAGCCTCGGAACATGGCCGCCATCCAGTCGCAGCTGGAGATGAGCAGGGGCTTGTGGGCCGGGAGGTAGCCATCGTCCAGGCGGAACACCACATCTAAAACCGGGGTGGGAAAAGAGCATTCATCTCGTGGAGTGCCACAGAAGCCCAAGCTACAGAGAGGGGGGAGAGACAGACAAGGCAGACGTCCAGACGCACGCACAGGCAGACAGAAGGCCAGACAGAGACACACAAAGACATAGACACAGGTAGACAGACAGAGAGATAAATTGACAGAAGGACAGAACAGCTTTGGACAAAGAGTAAGGGAAAGAGAGCGGACGCAGGGTAAAAGGTGAAGGATAAATCCTGTGTGGATGTTGGTCATGTCAAACCAAAAAATAAATGATGTTCAAGTAATAATGCTGAAAAGTAAGTCTTAATGTATTTTAATTCAGTCCTGGAGGAACATATGGTATAAAACAGATTATGTAGTTGTTAAGATAGTATAATTTTTAAAAGAAGTAGAGAAAGTATAGAAAGAAGTGAATGTGAGACAGGCCTTGTTCAGAGACAGCAGACTGGTTGTCAATGCAGTGATAACATGCAAACACAACAGTTTAGGGGGACACACAACACACACATACAAGACAACCAAGCTGACTGACACAAAAGTCATCAAGTGACTTTAGGGGTATTTCACACAAGAGATTAACCACAACCGATGAAATGCATATTTTATGACATAGGTTCAGTGGGAAACAAACAGTACAAGCAAATATACACAAGGTTTAGGTTTCCACAGACAGAAAGAGAATGGTGCTGGAAATCAGCAAAATCTTTTCTGTCTTTTTCTTTCACTTTTTCATCCTCAACTTGTCATATTACTCAACTACGCCATCTCTCTCTCTCTCTCGCTACCACACACACACACACACACACACACACACACACACACACACACACACACACACACACACACACACACACACACACACACACACACACACACACACACACACACACAGTTCTACAGACATAGACTGTATATAAAGATGGTCGTCGCAACTCGACACTTCCTCCCACTTCTAGAAATAAAGCCAAAATATCTCAGATACGAACGCTGCCATTTTGTATATGGAGCCAGAGTCAGGAGCGATCATGCGATGGAGTCGCAGTAGCGAGGTCCAGACGATACACATGCTCCACCAATCGTGACTCAGTCTTAGATTTCATGACGCTCAACACATATGTTACAGCCTCAAACTAAATAAACCCAAACTTAAATAAAATAAACACTGGAACAAACTGGTGTGTTAAGAGCTACCTAACATGACGGAAACCATCTTTGACAAAAAATTATTTGATGTGTACTTTGACTTCTTATGTCCATATCCTATCCACTAACATGGAGTAGGTAGGATTTATGACCTATACAGCAGCCAGCATCCAGCTGGTGATCTGAGACGCTTTTGGCTTCACTTTTTCTCAGCAGTTACGTCATCCATCTTCATATACAGTTTATGTTACAAACACCTACTGATGCGCACATGGACAACATCTACAATGACATGAATGCTAGTGAAAGCATGGAGGCACTGAGTGATTTGCACAGTGGTTTACCAGCAAAGGTCCCTTTATTGAGACTCTCCTTGATGCGGTTGGCTCTGCGGACGTGGAAGGCCTTGGTGATCTCCTGGTTCATGAAGCTCTCTCTGTTCAGAACATTGGCCACCATCATCCGCAGGTCAAACACCTCGAGCAGCTCAGCTATGGTGGCCACCTGCATCAGGTCCCCTCGGCCCTCGTCCAGACTGCCTGTGTACAGGTACTGAAGCACCGCCTGGAAGTAGAGCAGGTCGAGAGGTCAAATGAAGAGCTAGTCTGCAGGAATGATGAAGAACTTTTCTACGACACACAACAGAATATTGCCCTTTTGTATGAATATATTTTTTAGTAATCTTGTTGCTCTTAAGTCCATCACCTTGAATGGCTCTTCTTGTATAAGAGCATCCATGGCTACCACAGTCACAAGTCGTGGTTGTCCAGTCATTGGATCCTCGACATGCTCCAGACACACGCTCAGGAACCCTCTCCCCCAACCTGAAAGTGCTCGGCCAGTCCCCAGAGCTCCGAGGGAGTACTGGGCTCGGGACGGGAGTGCATTATCGCTCTGGGAAGTCCTCAAAGAGCCCTGCTGGAGCAGCTGGGGTCGATTCAGGCCTCGCACTCCTCCATCAACCCCGTCTTTATCAATGTCCAGGCTCTTAGTGCGCCCGGCGAGCTCCTTGGCTCCTCTCCTGCTCTGCTCATCCTCCTCCCCGCCCTCCAAGTTTTCCTTGCTCTCCTGCTCCTCTCCCCACGGTGCCACGCACGATCCACCGAGATCCAGGGTGAAAAGGTCGTAAAACTTGGAGCAGGAAGTTGCCAGATAGACTTTGTGTGCAAAGACGCGAGTGGTGCCAGCCTGCAGGAGGAAAAGGACATCTGTGCACAGTGGCTGGCAGAAAAGAGAATCAGGGCCCTCGCCGTCTGTGGGAGGGGGGTCTGGGATGCCCACGATTGGGCGTGGAGGGCGAGGAGGCAGGAAGGGTGCCTGGAGGAGGGGCCTCTGGACCTTTTTCAGGTGGGACTTCCAGAACTGCAGGTGACGACGGGAGATCAGGGCGGCTCGGATGGCATTGTCGAAAACATCTTTCACTCCAAACTGGGCAACAATGCTGGTCTCGTAGTAGGGTATCCCAAGCTCCTTTGCAACCTCGTGGCCTCTCTCAGGAGGAAGGATATCTGTAGGTTTGATTGGTCTGCAAGTAAGGAGAGATGACGTTATTAATGATGACAGTTTTCCGATTAACAAGTCAAATACACGCAAGGTGGTAGGAAAAAGTGGTATTGTCTGCAACTGACTGGTCATTTTATCAACTTTTACCTTTAGTTAACCAATAAACCAACATCAATCAAAAATGTGTCAATGTCTCATCTGTGGTGATTCAATTACTGCTCTGCTGTTGTTATTGATCACTGATTAACAGAACAAACCCCACAGGTAAACAATCCACCATGCGGCGGATTCTATGCAAATGAATCTGGTGTCTCACTTGGCAAGGGGCCGTCGTGCACGGTTAACTGCTTCCAGGTCGGCGTAGCGCAGATCCAGCTGGCAGCCGACCAGGATGATGGGAGTCCGGGGACAGAAGTGCTTGATTTCCGGGAACCACATGGTGCGGACATGGCGCAGGGAGTTGGGATTGGCCAGAGAGAAGCAAAGCACCACCACATCGGACCTACAGGAAACGAAAGGAGACGAAAGAGTCCTCATTTCATGTAGTTTCAGCTAATCACAAATGAGATGGAAAAAAGATGTCAGATTGATTTCTTTTGTCATGAGCAGCAGAAAGATGACATGTGATATTTGATAGAGTGAAGGTGATAGAGGAGTCACGTCAGTTTATGTTTGAACATGAATGATGTGCGTATGGAAGAAACTTGTATTGTCGGATTCTGGATGGGGCCATTGAAAAATCTATGAGGTGGGTCACAGGACGCATGTGTGGGTGAGGGTGTTCAGTGTGCATCTATGTATGAGTCTGGGCCTCTGGGCTGCTGATCTGTGTTGCCCATCTCTCTCTGTCTCTTATGTAAATCTCCCTAAGCCCTCCAAGGCCACGCTGACCACAAAGAGGAGGCTAAGAATAGATCGGGATACACACACACAAATTAATTTCCTCAACCGATGTGTTTGAGCAAGCAGATGACAGCTGGGGTTGATATTTCAGTGGCATGTTGGGACATGTGTGTTTCTGGGTAATGTTTGATAGAGCTCTGTGTCAGTAACACAAATCATCTGGTGTTATAACAATAATGACAGGGCAAAAATCTACAATCTCTAAGTTATCTACTTCTTACACACAACATTTGACCCCAGTTACATCAATGCAATATTAACCATCACTGATATCCTGCAGGTACTCTAATATATATTTATTTATAAGATGTGAGATACTAAAAGGAACCTTGAACTTAAGAGCAGCATTAGACATAACTTTAACACTGCTCTTATTCCCTTTGAGCAAAATACCTGTGCTACAGCTAACATGGCCTATTTACTGAGCAGACAAAGCAGCAGAGCAGACTGCACTGTAATATATTTATATTTGTTTTAGCTTGTATTTAACCTAACTTTAAGTTTGATGTATCTTTGCACAAATCAAACAAATAGACCAACAGAGTAAGTAAGCATTTTTATAGGGGTTATGTAAAACAAAAAGGACCTAAGAAAATGTAGCTGAATTACTTACAGCTCTACAACGGACTTGCTACAAAGGATATTTCTACAGTGCCGATATGGGCAGCATAGTCGATCTTTACTTTCACTAATGTAATCTCTCAAAAGCTCAAATGCCCCAGGGCCATAATATACACCAGCAAAGCATTACATCCCACACACACACACACACACACACACACACACACACACACACACACACACACACACACACACACACACACACACACACACACACACACACACACACACACACACACAAACACAGGAATTTCCATTAGCACTTTGTCAAAGGATCATTACCATGACTTAGTCTATTTGAGGTCATGTTATGTGTACGTGCCTTTGCTCTCGTGGTTAAACTTAAGCTTCGCTGCCATAATGGCCGGTGCAGCTTTTTGTAGCAGAGCATTGTACGTACTTGCCACCAATGTTGTTGAGACTGGAGGAGATGCATTTTATCAAAGGCTTCCAGCACAGCAAAGGAAATGAGAGACCTTGAATGCGTTTGAACGTTTCCGACCACGCTGTCAGAAGCAGCTGTTTGGAAAGTTTGAGTGTGCAGGTAAACATTACAACATTTGAACCTAAGGAATCGCTGCTGCTGCTTTACGCTGCAGAGCTGCCTCCAGGTTCAACCTGCAGGTCGACCCAGATGAACAAGATATTGTATAATGTGTACGTTGTTCTGTTTGCAATGGAAACCCACAAAGAAGGCAAATGTAGACAATAGAGAGAGCTGGGACACAATGTGACCAGTGAAGACACAATGGGTTGTTTGATATCATGAGCATTTGCATTAATAAACAAGTGACACTATGTAACAGTATGATTCAAAGCAGTCTCATTTCACTTGTTGAGTTCGGCATGAGTGGGGTGTGAAAGACAAGTTAACCTGTTTGAACATGCAACTTTAAAACATTATATAAATTGTTAAACAAATATAATGAATAGGAACTTTGCTTTAGGTTTGAAAGGAAGAATATACACTGATACTGATAGTTCCACCACTGTGAGTGGTAGATTAGAGATTTGTGTGTGTGTGTGTGTGTGTGTGTGTGTGTGTATATATATATATATATATATATGTGTGTGTGTGTGTGTGTGTGTGTGTGTGTGTGTGTGTACTGGTACAGACAGGATATTTTGGCCATGATTCAGACTTGATTTTAGGTTTAGAATCAAGCTTAGCTCAGGTTAGGGTTAGGATAAGGGTTAGGTTGGTATTTAGTTGTGATGGTTAAGGTTGTGGTGGGGGGCTAGGGAATGCATCAAGTCAATGAGGTTCCTCCATATGATAGTAGTAAAGGTTGTGGATGTATTATGTAATAAATAACAAACACAACATTAATGACCCAAATAATCAGCTGTCTGTCTTCTGTTGTAATAAATCATTGAATAGGTGTCATGCAGGGACCTGTGTGACTCACACAGCCTCTCATCAGTCATTAACTTTACCACAGCACTATAACAGTTGATAATGTACCACTAAAGGTGCAACACCTTCACCTTTATAAGACTGTTTTGCTTCTCAAAGAAAAAAATACGTTTTTTTTTTATATTTCTGCTGACGGTTAAAAAAGGAACTTGAGGTTGGCTCAGGTGAAGTTTGCCTTGTGTTCCTCTCTTAACAAAGCATGTGACATTCTGGGTATTGTCTGACAATGTGATGTTTTGAGTTTTGATATCAACAAAAGGGCTACAAAGTGAAGGAAGGTGCGGAGAGGGTGAAGGAGCAGCAAGGTGTCAAGGGCACAGAAGCGGAAGCACAATCATGGCAGTCAAGCAACCGGGTAATGAGGGGAATGGCGGAGAGGGGAGGTCAGGTGAGGTAGAGAGGAATCTGAGGTCAAGCTGGAGGAGAGAGACGGGCTCGCAAGAACAAGTCGATGAACAGAGTCTCACGAGGAGGAAGAGAATGAAGGGAGGTCGATGCCTGGACTTGCAGATGCCAGAGAGGTGGGCAGGCAGAAAACAGCTGAGCTGGCACAGTGTCTTTATCAGCTGACTGCAGGCTGACAGAGCATACAGGACATGCACGCACACACATGCTAAAAACACACACAAACAGTACAGACACTGAGAGAATGAAAGAACACAAACAAAACCACACGCAACCGACCAAATCACAAACGCACAGTCTGTCACGTAGATACACTTGCAATAAGATGACGTGGCAACATGTGTGCATCCACCCGCCCTCACGAAAACTCATGCAGGGTCATGTGTGTGACGTAGTGGTGCAGAGTTATGGCACATGACACATTCAATGATGAAAGATTTGAGTACGATGGATAGAATGACAAGGAAAAATCTCAGCTTTTGTTAAATGGAAAAATAAAACAATGCATTCACATAATTATGTAGATTAATAATCAACTCTCTGTTTACAGTAATTATTTAATGATGTAATGTATCATTACGTTTCTGTGCTACTGTCACATGACCATGTTTGGTCACTGCCGTTTGAAAAGGCATTTCCTGATTTTGCTATGTAAGTGCTTTTGCATTCCGGCCAATAAATCAGCTTTGATAGAGGGATGGGGGGGTAAGAGGATAGAGCGATGATCCAATCATGTTTGGTGGAGGAAGTGTGTAACAGCCTGAGGGCAGAGGTCGACTGAAAAGCTTGGCAGCTGCACTGCACGAAAAAAAAAGAAAAGAAATCTGGGTAGGTAAACGTTCTGTGGGTGTGTTTATGTGGGTGTGGTGGATTAGTTACATTATCATTGTAAATTAAGCTGCTTTCAGACATGCACTGAACTCCGGACATTTTCCTCGGGCTCTGTGTCAAATTGCAAAGGTCTGATTTAATTGTTACGGGTATTTTACAAAACTTTTCCTGCCAGCGACCTGGTAAAATGCCTGGAAAATGTCAGAGTAAGCTCGTGTGAGAATACAGCTGGAAAATATTCTGAAATTCACAGTGACCAGCGTGTTAATGACGTTTCTAACACGCGACGCACCAGAAACTGAAAAAACACAAAGAAATATCTCAGTTTGAAAAAGACATGCAGATGATGCCGATGATGTCAACTTGGAGAGACAACGCGATTTGAGTGCTTTTGGCAATAAGGACCAGCACCAGTGTTGATTTGCTGTAAGGAAAAATGCAGCAGAATTTATATGTTATATTCTTGATATGAAAAAGGCAAACTCCAGAAAATGTCAGGACCCAGTTTTCCTTTCGCTTTAGATTCTTTTGAATTGGACGACAACGTGTTGTTTGACATATCAGCCCAAGGAAGTTGTGTCAGTGCTTTACAAGTTAAACAGCCAAGACAAAAAAACGTCTTGGCTGAACCAGTTCTGAAAACAATGTGTGTTGCAAGGTAGTTAAACAGGCAGCCGATCAGCAACTGTGTTACTGGGTCAGTAACTAGGTTCTGGCAGTTGGACAGTGTGTGTGTGTGTGTGTGTGTGTGTGTGTGTGTGTGTGCGTCTCTCACCTGCCATAGGCGAATCGTCTGTCTTTGTGATGATCCCCGAATGTGTCCCACAGCCTCAGGGACACACTGACCTCATCCACTATATCACGAGATCTCTCTAACACCTGCAACACACACACACACACATACCAATGTCATCAAGTCATCAAAAGTCCCATCTTTCATTATGGTGTTTGTTTTTTTGGTGGAATTGAAGGACTATGCAGTCACGGAGCTTAATGAAACAAAACACAATTGAAATTCTAACTTCATGGTCAACAAGGAATAAAGTACATTTTCTTTCATGGGCCTGAAAAGAGGTGATTTTACCGATGTTACAAATGCACAATAAACAAATTATCCTCAGTACCACTTCTAACAGTGTACCCAAGTTTGTCTATATGTGGCTCTTTCCACCCTCTGTTTGCCTGCGTGTGCATGTGCATGCGTGTGCCCACCTCCTGGCATACACGGTACTGGTCGATGGCCCAGACGGTTGGCACGTGGGTGGCAAGCAGCTGATACTGTGTGAGGGTGGCATTGCAGGCCCGGGCACAGATTAGCCTGGTCTTGCCTACTGCGTTATCCCCGACCACCACACATTTAATGGTTTCCACATTGGGCCGCTCATAATCTGTGTCTATATCCATGGAGAGGGCCCTGGAGAATTCAGGAGACACAGAAAGAAAGGAGAGAGGTTAATTCAATAGGCATTGGAAATGAAAATCACATTGATTAGGTGGCCCGGGAGGAATGAGACTGCAACAGCGAAAGTAACAGGCATCAGGCACAGTAGGTTTTTAACGGTTGCCCCGTCCAGGTTTGGGAAGCTTGGTTAAGTCTATAAGCTTTAGCTGTAGCCATAATGACCCGTGTTCAGGGGCTTCTGCCAAACTCTTCAATAGAACACATGGTTCGCAGGCTGAGGAATAGAGGGACCGCAGCGCTATTTCTGTAACAACACACACACAGAGTGAGAGAGAGAGAGAGAGAGACAAAGAGAGACTCCCCTTGAGCTCACTGTCAAGTCTGTTCCCCTTTTTGACGTGATGATAGCATCTTAGCTTCAGAGAAAACAGATATTAAAATGTATTCATTCATCCATTCATTAAACCTTCATTTTATCTTGGGAATATATTGAGACCTCATTTACAATTTAGCAGAGAACAGAAAATAAACAAAACATGCCAAGACACCAAGAAATAAAAAATAAGAAACAGTACAATTTGCTAAATAAAAACTTAAATTGCCCTAAGGATTAACATGAGAAGAGCTTTAGATTGTTCTCCATGTTATTGCATGGTGCAGGTGCATGATGAGAAAAAGAGGATTTATCCAGCTCAGTAAAAACAGTTGGCACCTCCAGTGTAATCCAGTCATTTGATATCCCTGATATCATGAAGCCATTTGTATTAAACCTTTTAGGTCAAGTGCACTGGGGATAAATATATTTACTATAGATTTGCACCACGAAACAAATGCACGGTTGCGTGTTTGATCACCTGTCAGCTACAGGCTTAATCCCGGCACAGGACGGAGGTGGTTATGGACGCAGCTCAACTGACTTCCTCTTTTAAAACCACACATCACTGTAAAAGGCTTATCAGAATCCCTTTCCATAAACTGCTTACAAGCATTTCTGACATGTCAAAACACATGTTGCAACCCTTTTTTTTTTTTAGAACATTACAGGACGATGCTGCTCTGTTGCATAACCAGCCCACACATGCACACAGTTAGACCTGTAGTCAGTTAATCAGTCCATCCGTCCTTGCTCAAAGAGCCACCCCAAGGTTCCATAAATAGAGCGTCTGAAACATTCATAAAGGCCCTTCACTTGTTATTCCATTGACGTGGATGCCGGTGCAGCGCTCCCGTCCGCCGCTGACAGACCCACAACAGCGGCTAAAAATGGCCTCTATTCATCAGACACATGAGCCATGTGTGTACCCGATCTCCGCAATCCTCGCTCACCTCCAACCTGTTCATAACTCTACTGCTGCAGCACAGAACCATCCCAAGAGGCCCGGTTGATTCCTCTTGACAGCAACAACAAAAACACACCTTAATGTTTCCTGGTTTCCTGTCAAAGGACTTTGTCGGCCAGGAAGCGCAGCTCAGGGATCCTACCTGAGTTCAGTCTGTAAAAGAGGTTTCCTGAATGAATGGCCCATATGGACCAGTTGGAGTCAGAGTTATAAATATACTCTGCCACCTGTCTGGCTGCAACACCTCTTGAGACACGTACTGCAGATAGAGAGGAGATAGAAGAAGCAATAAAACACAGCCTGATGGTCGTTGCAGCTGCCAAAGCAGAAGTCCTCTTAAGAAAAGAGGAAAGAAGGGCCAAGGTTGAAAGCTGCACAGGTGTAATATGTGGGAAAGGACATGTGAAATGGACATAAGCTGTGAGAGGACATGTAATATTTTTTAATTCCCATCGTTTCCAAAGCAACAGCAGATAAGTAAAAAGGATTGCACGAGGGACAAGGCAGGGAGGGGGTTATTAGAGTCTTAGAGAGAAAGAGGGCGACTGTCAGCCCGGCATTAGAACCAGTTATGCCATGGGGATCAAAAGGGCACGACCAACAATAACCAAAGCTGCTCAGGGGAACAGGTATTCCTGCTGACGCTCCTCTCCATCGTCAAATGTGTGGTTCTCCAAGATGGACAGTTAAACAGAGCAGAGACCAGAGTGAAGTTTAAGATCCTGTGCAACTGACTTATGGGACTGTGTGATGTGTGCACGTGAGCGTGCACGTGCGTGTGCATGTGGTAATAAGCTTAGGGCCAGGCTGTGAGGCATGGGGTGATGCAAGCAGTGATGTAATCATGAGTTGGCCTTGGCGGTGGTGGTGGCGTGGACAGTTTCTCAGGGGGATCAAGAATAACCAGCCCCCCAGATATCATCCTCCATCTCACGCACCGCACTGGGCTCCAAGTGCAGATTCTGTTCATGCGTCGGTCAACACACGTAACACAATTATGTGCTCGCACACCACTGCACTTCACAGATATGCACCTGCTCTTGGGATTATATTTAAACTTCACAAGCTTTCACAAACTCTGGTGATTATTTTTAATTGCAAGACTGAGGGGGATGAACAGAGGCCGGGGACCGTGAGAGTGGAGCAGAGTGGCTCAGACGAGCGGAAAGAGAAGCTGCACAGCTCAGGTTTCATTTTTAGACAACGACCTACAGTGAACTTTACTCAGACGTCTAGACTTCATCTGCTGGCCAGTGTCATCTTCCCAACAAAGCAGCAGAGGAGGCTGCAAGGACAAAGAAGCGTTGGAATGTAACAGTGAAAATGTGCACGTATTCCTGTCTATAGTGACACATTGATGTGTGCAGAGAGGACGACGGTGATATGAACACTGTGACAGAAACTCAAACGCCCACTAAACACACAAACAGCGACCTTCTGCTTTACCCTGGAAAGTCATGGACTGAGTTAGCGTGTGTGCGCGCGCGTGCATGTTCGTTGCAGGAGGAGCAGCCAGACAAAGAAACTCATGCATAATTTGAACTGTGCGTGAGTCTCGCTGTGGCTTTGCTTCAAGGCCGGGGGGGGGTTCATCAGGAGATGGCTTCAAGCTTTTTTTCCCTCACTGCACAGATCCTGGCATCTTTACCACTTGGTTTTGACACACGCTCTTTGCTACCTTTTCAAATCCTTTCATTTGTCCCTCCGTCTGTCAGATTTGTTCCTGACGGTGCCCACTCAACCACACCTTTTGACCCACTGACAAACTCCCTTGTTTTTCCCCCCATTCGTTCTCCAAATACTAGTTATCCCATCCTTCACTTGAGCCTTTCTCCACGACTTTGTCTTCACCCAGTGTTTCTCCTGCAGTCATTATCATGCAGCATCCGCCCGCCCTGTCATCCATCCATCCATCCATCCATCTCTGACCTTACACTTTTCTCAATAACAATCAAGGTGCAGAATTCACCAGACATCCCTCCCACACCCAGTTTCCTCCCCCCTGCTGTCTCCCCCTCTCTGTTATGTAAAACCTTCAGCGATCCACTGGCAGCTTCCCAAAAACCCTCCATAGCCCTCATCCACCTCTTTTTATTTTTTTGCCCTCTTCATCAGCGCTAGAGTTCAACCTAATGTCACGATGAAGCCGCCTGCCTCTCAGCTCCCTCCACCCCGCCCGGCAAAAAATGAATAAAATGACCCCAATAACCACCCACGTGGACCATGTCGCATGGCCCGACACTTGCACACTCACGCATTGGCTACAGGGTTTACACTATCGCAGGCCTGGCTGCATGTAGCCAAAGTGTCCATGTGCAATTGTTGGAAGAGAACTGTGGGTGCGTGTGCGATCATGTATGCAGCAATTTTTTTTGTCCAAAGTGTTTTTTTGAAACATTGACTGCCACAGGCGCAGCTGGCACAGACTGGTTACATAACCTGGTCTGTAGCCTCTGCTTGGCTCCCTGGATGGCTGACAGCAGCACACACTGACGCTGACATGCATACACACACATGCACGCCTGCACATACTTGCCTCACCCACTGCAGATGGCACTGGTGTTAATGCGCGGCCCATGGCAGACGGTGATATGAACACATCTATCTCAAACAAATGGGGGGGGTCTTTGTGAGCGGTGTGTCAGCCGGCTTGAGACAACGCTCCTCTTCTCCTCTCCTTCGCTGCAGTAATGCTTTGTAAACACAGACGGGCTCATACTGATGCCCTCATTTCCTTTATCCCTCCCCATCTTCCTCCTCCGCCTCCTGTGTCCATATTTTCCACTTGCTATTTCTCTCATGCTGTCTTAACTCAATTCTCTCACTTCATGCCCTTATACTTTTCACTATCCCCTCCAGCACAGAATATTTTGCTTTAAAATATCTCCCCCCGTCCGTCATTCACTTTTCTTCCATTTCTCATCCATTGTTACTATTTTCTTTTCCTGACTATTCTTTGATATTTGTCATTGACCATTACAACACTTTGTGATAACACTCTGTTGGAGTTTACGAACAGAGTTCACACAGCTTTAAATCAGCATAGATCCTTTTAAATACCATTGCATCATTTAATACTGATTTGCTGAAAAAATTCCAGGATTTAATTTCTATGAAATTTGGGGAAATTTCAAGTTTTGTGTTTCTTATTTGAAATTTATCCAAGACAATTGTGAATAGTGAGGGCTAAGTGATCAGATGTCAGGGGGCCTACAGGACACATCCGGGTGAGTTCAGACCTTTTCTTAGCGCTGAACACTTGTGATTGGATCACTCAGGATGGACGTTAATAGGCTACCAGGTCAGAACTGGGTCTGTGACACTGAGCCAAAGGATTCAGAGGTGCTTTGATTTAGTCTGGAGGATGATATTCCAGGCCACATATCTCCATTGTGAATGTAACAGACCATTTTTCCTCACCCAATCTCTACGGTCCATATTGTAACATAAGGCTCAAGAAGACACAAACATAACTGTGAGCTCCATTCCCCTCATGTACCTCCCTATACAGCCTGGTACAGGGGTCAGAACTATCAAGCCAGCTGCCCAATGCTCCATGTGGGTCAGTGCAGCACCGTGTTATCTCAAAGCTGTTGACACAGTCAGAGTGTTGGGCAAGGCTCCTATAACCAGGACAATGAGCACCTCTGTTCTGGATCCAACTGAAGGTGTATGTAATGACAGCACTGATTCATTAACAGTGGTGGGGGTCTCAACACCCCACGCTAAAGCCCTACTGGTCAAAGAGGTATTTAGACGATGATGTAGACAACTAAATGCTTGTTCAAATAATCAATACAATTTAGAACTTCCACAAAAAGAATGAGTCACAAACACAGTGTTGCCATTAATAGACATTGTTTCAGGAGAAAAATGTACTGGCACAAAGCACAAAGATTGCACAATGTGGAAGAAGAGGAGAGCCAAATTGTTTACACAACTACATCTCGCAGATATGACTAATTGCAGAGGGCTAAAAATGACAATTTAGTCAAATAAAAATCTCTTCAGTTTAAAGTATTCTGTCTTTACTCGTTTGCAGGTGAAGGCTTCTGCACAAAACCATGCAGCTACACACACACATAAACACAATCCTCATGACGTCATAGCCAAAGATGAGCACTGCTGTGTGTCTGTGTTTGTAGGAGAAAGAGAGAGAGGAGTGCATGCGTGTGTGTGTGTGTGTGTGTGTGTGTGTGTGTGTGTGTGTGTGTGTGGTCTGAGATCGTGCACGTTATCTATTGTCACAGTTCTGATGCGCGTGCCGTTCCACTTAATGCTCTGGTTCAGCATCACTACGCTCATCAATGAAAAGCACCTCGCGCGCACTCCCTCCCTCCCTGCAGTCATTCATAACCACCTGGCCCATTCACAGATTTTTTTTTTTTTTTGGGAGAAACCGATTCAACAAACCAGTGACTCTATTGAATTGTCAATAAAAGGCAGGACTCATTCAGCACCATGGTGAGATCAGAAGTATGTCACGTGTCGCTGTAGTGAAATAAAGGTGGACCATCCTCCCACATCCCAAATGGTGCGCTTATAAAGTCTTGCGTAATGTGCCAAGCCCATCCATCCGCTGCGCTGCAACAATGAGTCCAAACAAACATCTGTCTGTCTGTCTGTCTGTGCGGCACGTGTGGGTTTAACAAGCAGCGCTCTTCCACTGTACAAAAATAGCTATTTAATACACGTGGCATGTGAATGAGAGCCTTCGGGGACTATTACGCGCATGAGAGCAGATTAAAAAGCCATTAGGAACAATAAGGTCACCATGGTATGATGATGATGTCAGGATCTGTGGAGGAAAAGGCTATGTGGTGGAGAAACAGTGGCTTTTGTGCACGGCTGAGTGGGAGCATGTGACTCCTGCAGGAGGCTGTTCCCTACCTTCCGACGGTTCCGGAGTTGACCCACATGCCACTCTGCTGGGCGCTGCAGCCGGTCACTCCAACCGGACAAAAGACGCACGGAGAATGGTGCTGATGGTGCTGATGGGGAGGTGGTGGTCGCTGCGTGTGCGTGTGCGTGTGCGTGTATGCGCGCGCGTGTGTGTATTTGTATGTGTGTGTGCAGTTCTTTGCCAGCTACAAACATACACAACCGTCGCACACAGGACCTCTGCCCCTGTCACATCCTCCTCCTCTGCTCCCTCCACTCGCTGTCTCCTCCTGCTGTTTTCTAAATCTTGCTCCCCGGGACTCAGCTCGTCTCCCCTGGCTGCTGCAGACCTGACGTGAAGCTGCGGTGAGGTGGAACCAGCGTCTTCTCCAAGTGAAACCAGAACATAACTGGAGCCCCAGATCTGGTTTCTGCTCTGAGCCGACTCCTTTTGTGTTGTTGTTTCTCCCAGCTGATTTCACCAGGGCCACGCCCCCACGGCTGCAACGTCACGACACGAGTCACCCAACTCCCTCTGTGCCGCATTCAGGTGCTGTCAGGAAACATTACCCTTACACAGCCTGTAGCCTGTTTCCACTGTAATATCTCCCCCCATCTGCATGGCTGTGACATATTTAGGACTTTGGAACATTAAAGATATAAATGGTGCTTAAAATCCAATTATAAGGCCATTTCTGTGTGTTAAAAATACATTTAAACCGCTCATGCATACATTTTTTCTTATATCTTTCACTTTTGGCCTCTACATTTAATATCAGCCATCAAATAATATATCTAAAACTAAATCATCAGACACCTAAAGCTGCTTAACACCCCAGACAGGTGTTATTTAAGAGAGATCGCAATGTGCAGCTGAAGAGGAGCATTTAAGGTCTCATCAGACCTTAGGACGCAACAGCCAATCAAGTCCAGCCGAGACGATAGTAGCCCCGCCCCCGTCCCTGTGCCCCTGCCATCCTGTTAACTCCACACATCCCGCAGAGCATGCTGCCTTGTGTTGTTGTATAGACAACACCACTGCACTGTCTGTCTGTCCCAATACACAAGGAGTGTGATACAGCCTAAAAAAATAATAACAATTATTTATCAAAACAGAATAAAAGTAATTCATTAAATGGGCAAAATTATTAATATAAGTCTGATTTAAGCTAAATTTCTGATTTCATCCTTCCTCATACAATCCATTCCCTATAAAAACTAAAATATCCTCATGAATAATGCAACACTTTAGTTTTTATTCATGGGCAATGGAGAGGATTTTTCTTCTATGGTTATTCTGGGTGTTCAGGCATAGCAACTGGCCACCACATAGCAACACTTGTGTGTTGCTACAAAAGGCAAAACAGAAGCCAAGCGAAAGAGAAGAAAGACACATCATGAATTTCTGTCGAAAATAACCCAGCCACTTTTTTTTCTCTTAAATTTTTCCAAGATCTCAGTGTCTGGGAATTCATCTCTGGAATGTCAAGCTGCAGAAGAGAAGAAACGTGCAGCCATGTTCTGCCAAGAGGCCAAAAGATAAAAAAGAATATACTTCGCTATTCTGCCAGCAAAACTATTTTTAACTTAAATGTAAATTGCTTTTGAAATTTGATGTGAAACTGAAGACTTGAAGAGCCAGACGTGTGAATGAGGTGAACCTGCCTTTCATTACAGTCATGTCTGCAATTTCAGATAAAAGGGGAATTTGTATTAGATTATATCTGAGTGTTTCACTCGGGTCAACTTGGTTGTGTTTGTTCATGTGGGTCTACCAAGTCTGGTCTACCAACTTTCTATCAGGACGGTGGAAGACTGAAGACAGACATCTACTGGTAGAACCTGGTACTGATCTCTCTGGAACAAAGGAGGTGCAAACTCTCACTGCTACATCATGTCACTGCACCAAGAGCGAGCATGTTTGCGGTAGATCCTAGTGCAGATCAATGGATCAGTCAGATTATGTGATGAGAGGTAAATGATGCAGGTTCATGTTGGAGCAAACACACTAGTATCTCCACCCTTGTCCGAGCAGACTCACGATGAAAACAATATTCACAAGCAAACACCAACACCGCTAAATAAATGAACAGGAGTCTACTGTGCAACTAGTGGTGATTTCACATCTGTCTGTCTCTTGTTGTCCATGAGAAAACACTGCCCCCCCTGACCTGGCTGGCATGGCCAGAATTAAACGGCGTGAAAGATGGGGTTGGAATGGTTCTGGAGAAAACAGGGGTTCAACAGCACTGGCACTGAGGGGGCTTAGAGAAGTGGAGAGTTTGAGCTTTTTTGTTAGAGGGGTGCACTTGTGAGAGAACTCTCAAGAAGCTCAGGCACCAATGAAATGTCTGGCCTTTTCAGCTACAGTAGAAAAAAAAAAAAAGGGCATTGGGGTTTTTCTTTACAGGCTTTATCGCTCCTTTTATTAACTGTGAGGGAAGTTTACTCCCATAGCTTTTACACTAAAGGTGGGAGAATGAGCTGAGAGTGTTCTTTGGCACGACTGCTTGAATAAGGAGCATCCAGCTGGGTGGATAAATACAAGGTTTAGTCTGCTGTGTATTCAGTGCCATCCAATGCTCATAATCACAATTTCAATCCAGTATGGCTCAAATATTCATTTCTTGGTTTGATTTATTTGCAGTTGTAACCGTTGGAGTCATGTGATCTCTGCGTTGTGATTTGGTTGCTGGAAACCATGAACGTCTTTGGAGGAGATATCTGTTTATGCTCAACTCAATTTGTACATATGTGGAGCCCCCTAACAAATGAAATATCAGCAGTTAGTTAGCATATGATACTATAACCTTCAACTAACAAGCAATCTTCAAAACACAATGACAGAAAAGCAAACATACGAAAACCTGACTGACCAAAATGTCACATATACCCCTCCCATGGAGCGCAACAATAGAAAGGGCACAGGCTGCGTCCCAATTGAGGGGCTGCATCCTTCAGAGGACGCATGGTCTACTCGGCCCATGACGTCTGCCTCCTTTGTAGACCACAAAGGTTGAACCGAAATGAGACACACTGGTCTACAGGGTCTTTCCGTGATCAGCTTTACCAGATTGTCCCATCCTTATTACTGTTACCTAGCAACAGAGCTGAAGTTGGACATGACAAGAAAGTTTCAATGCCCCTCGTTTTGATCAACATGTGGACCCTTAGCTGTTTGATTAAGTTGAAGTGTGACACTCAAGCATCGGAAGTCTTGTCACTTGCCGGCACCATTTCCTTTTTAAAAAACATTAACAGTCAATGAAGAGCTATGAATCCTATGAATCCTGGGATAGCCTTCGTCTCTCGTGGATGGAGTGACGCATTTATCGGCGTCCTGGGACAGCCTGATCGCACCACTGTTCAAATGTAGCTTTCGAAAGGATGCAGCCATACCCTTATTATTTGGGTATATTTATCAAAATGCACAATGGATTCCATAACATTCTCTGCTGTATAATCGGCATTGTTACACATGTAAGAACACATTTCAGAATATGTAGAAGATTTTTCCTCAGATGCAAAAATCTTCATCTCATTTTTCAAGTAAAGGATTCATTTTGCAATCAATAATCCATTTTGTAAATATGTGACCTGTTCTTACAAAACAACTGCTGGTGAGACTCTACTTGTTTACATTATGTTGCAAGTGAATGTGGCCTCACACGGATTGATTTCAAATGACATCATGGGTTTATTCAATATGAAGCAATGGATATCGAGTATCGGTTTTATGGCTGTGGAGCATTTTGGAATGAAACTCTTCCCCCCTTCATCTCATCCTCTCCTGCCCGCTGACCCTGTTCTCACCCCGCGGCTCACCCGAACATCCAGCAGGCCCACACACACCCCCTGCCCCTACACTGTACTGGAACTGTTCTAAAGCTGTCAAAACAGCCAGCTTCTCACACTCCCCACGTCCACAGAGAGTACGCCTCACACACACACACACACACACACACACACACACACACACACACACACACACACACACACACACACACACACACACACACACAGATATGCAACACACACTCAATGAAAAACAGTCTACATACAACCCTGCACGCTCACACAAGTAGGTCAGAGCTGCAGTGGGTCTTCCAAATAGTCCTGCAGCACCATGGAACTGATAACAGTATCAGAGATTAAATTCTACCTTCAGACCTGACACACACACACACACACAGCATTATATATCGCATATATATATGTAGATTTAACGTAAGAAATCTTTAGCCTGTTTGTTTGTCAGGATGCCTTTGATACACACCTTAGTTTTTCAGGGTAGCAAGAAGAAAACAACACTATTCACAGGAATTTCAGTTTGTTTCACTCAGAACGAAATTCAGAGGTCAAAGGTCAATAATGAGAATGAAGGCTTAAGTGATATGAGCTCGGTGGAAACTGTCATTCCTGTATTCCTCATGTTGTATTAAAAATATGAAAATCAATAAAATGCACATCTATTGAATCGATTTTTCATTCCCTCTCTAATCTCTCCCCCCCTCTTTTTCTCTTTCACACACACATGCACACACACACTTTTTGACATGGACAAGTGACAGAGATCCGTTGCCAGAACTGGCACCCTGGCATGAAACAGTATGTGTTTTGTAACAGCGGACCTATTTGGCACCGGGTGACGGGCATGTCAGCCGAGTGTGAGTTTAGGTGAAAAACATTCAACACCAGATAAGGCCTGGAAGAAAGTAGAGCGAGAGGCAGACAGAGTACAGCAGGAGGAGACGCTGAGGATGTTGTTTACTCACGGTAGAACCGTCTTATCTACAGTCAGTCAAAACTCTGTGTGTGTGTGACCAGCTGTTATCGCCTCATTATATCCTAATGAAGACATATCAGTCCACTGCTCAAAACAGAAAAAGAAAAACACTACAATGTAGTACTCAGAAGTGGTTTAATGTAACATTTCTTAAATGCTTTTGTGTTTGGGAGATCTTATGGTTTATATTTCTTCTAAATATTGATCCTGTTTTGAAAACATTTGTATGTCAAAACTTGAAACTTCTACAGTTTCAAAAAGAAACATTTCATTATATATGCTGCACAAGTCACTAGTGTATTGCAGGCTCACATTCACACTTATGGACAATTTAGAGTCTCCAATTAACTTAACTCCAACATGCAAGGCTTTGGTCTGTGGGAGGAAGCCGGAGCACCTGGAGAAATCCCACAAAGACATGGATGGAACATGCGAGCTCCACACAGAAAGACCCCACCTGAACCAGGAACCTTCTCTCTGACATTGCTAACCACAGTCCTCAGCTACTTTTTAGTTTAAAAATTCAAATTTTGTATGCCTCTGTTTAGAAAATAAATAAATAAATTCCTGTTTCCTCAATCAAATCTGTTTTATTAGGTTTAATTGAGACAAATATGCATATTATTGTATCTATTCATGATTCTTCATATATATGTAATTTATTGTCTAATCTTAAAACATCAGTCATCTCATACATGATCCTATTCATAAACTGCTGTCATAGAATCTGTGAAAGTCATAAAGCTGAATCAGATATTGAGATTTATGAGCTAATAAACGTTGTCTGGTATCTGCTGACATACCTGTCAGTAGCTGTTACTCCCTCATTGCCACAGCATGTGGGATGACATAAGATTGTAATTCAGACTCCCCTGTTGCAGATAAGTGTTCACTGACGATAATACTGATGTATGATCGGGTCAAGTCTGTGCTGCTTGGGTGATGACAGACCATGATGGTGGAATATGTTGGGAATGTAAAGTGGCTCGAGGTCCCGGAGCAAAAGGCTGGATATAGGTGGCAATAGCTAAACAACAGGGAAGGATGGAGGGAAAGAAGAGGGGAAGGGGAGGGTGTGTGGTTAACTCCCTGTTTTATCCCTGAGAATAAACAGACCTGTGATTATGGATATTAATGCCAACTTAAATGTTCAACACAGAGAAGCCTGGCTTTTGCAAAGCAGAGCCTGGTAAGAACACAAACAGCGCTGCATATTCTTCACTGTCACTAGCACCAGCTCATCTGTTGGTATAGTACTTCACGTGGATCTTGTGAATGTAGATTAACCATTTCAAAGTGCAAAGTAGGTCAAAACTGACGGAGAAATTCCAGTTATTCGATGTGCATTCTGTTTGATTAATTGGTTTCTTGTTTTGCTCAAATCCTTGCCAGTTTCAAACAACCCGAGACAGGAAAGTGCCTTGGGGCTAGAAAAGGTGGAAGTGATGATTGAGTGGATGTTCAAAATTCCTGAGTGGCAGATGTCCTCTGTGATAAAGACAAACTGTGTATAGCAGAGGTAATCTGGAACCCTGGATGCATTCTGACTTGAGGGGATTGAGGTTGCACAGGCATGTCTCGCTCTGCCCATGTTCATGTACAGACACATGGAGCCATACATGCACTTAAAAAACTCAATCTTAAAATCACACACATGCATACAAACAAACACATCTGCACACACTCTGCTGGGTAGGTCAGCAGAGGGGCCTCTTAAGCTGTGGCTGTCAAGTGCCAGGGCTAATCTTATTAAGGCTCTCTTCAGCTGCTGCTAAAAACTCTTAAAGTTATAGGTCACCGCTGAAATGTTTGCACTTTTTGAACCTGAGCCTAGAACCTTGAGCACAGTTCTGATTGTGATACAGAAATTAAGTGGGTACAATATAGTGGGTTCTGTAACATTAGAGGTGGGTATTTTAAATGCAAAATATCAACCCAGTGATCTAGTGACATCACGGTGGCTGGTTGAATCATAAGGAGGCACTATACCCCAGAAAGTGTAGTAAGGAAGATTACTTTTAACTAGGGCTGCGAGCACTTGCGAACTCGGGACCTGATGCCTGATGTCTTAGACTGTTGCAAAGGTGAAAGATTTCTACGATCTGAAGAGAAACAAGAGTCTAAAATCTCTGATGCTGAGGACCTAGACTTTGTTCTTAGTCCATGAAGGATTTAGGTTTAGCAAAGGAATCAACCTCAGCAGGTCTTAGCCTATTAGGACACGGACTGCAGGAGCAGCTCAAGACAAGAACCACAGCAAATAAAGACAACCTCAAAGACCTTGATGTAGTCTTATGGGCATCCTAAAATCCATCCATCTATCATCTACACCACTTATCCTTTTAAAGGTCGTGGGGAGAGCTAGAGCCAATTCCATCCAATCACACTAAGCTAGGGGCGGGGAAAACCTGAGGTTGCCAGCGTGTTGCATGGTGAACATACAGAGACAAACAACCATTCACGCTCAAATTCACAACAGACAATTAAGCTAACCCTTATCTGCATCTGTCTTTGCACTATGGATGGAAGCTGGAAGAGCCGGAGAAAACACATGCTACACAGAGAACAATGCTCAAGCCAAACGCCAAAGTCCCTGGCTTAAGCTGAATTTAAACTAAGAACTTAATTGTTGTGAGTCAACAGTACTAACCACTGCACCACACATATAACTCGATGAGGGATATGAAAGCTGTCTGGCTTTGCATTCAGCATTGATCAGTAATCATGTTGTTACCTATGGTGAACATCTAAATGCAAAATTTCATAGTTAAAATATTAAATAAAAAGTGTCTGAGAGACAAAAAATACACTGTAAAATGACACAAATATTCTGACACTAAAGCTGAGGCTAACAAATACACTGAAGAACAGAGAATAGACCAAAGATCTGTACATGACGGTGCGATTCTTACTGACCGATGTCAGACATTTCTGCTGTATCATGCTTTGAGAAATCTAACCAGTGTAATCCGCTGAGCCTTTTCACTGTGCCACCTCTGATTGGATTAAAAAGAAAACACTTACACCATCGATACTACTCCAATAGGTTCTATGTCAGTTCGAAAGTACTTTAATGCTCCAGTTATATTCTCTGGTAACTTCCTAATATGTTTAGAAGTATTGTTTATATTTAGTAAGTCCATCAGCTGGGATAAGGATGATCTTATCACATTGGTGTTCACCAATAAACCGGACAAAGAAGAAGAAGAAGAAGTGGAAGAAGAAGAACTTCACCATTTGGCCACCCGCCGGTGGATGGAGCAAAGACGAAGAAGAAATATAGTAGGTGGTGGTAGTGCACCTTGACATTGGTTGCCACCCGCCAATGAGTTATAAACAAGTTATAAACTGTTTGCTTTGATACCATCTAATACTCCTTACTTCTCTCTTTCATTCTCAACAGACCCAGCAGAAAGCAGACTTGATTCTGTTTCAGAGCAAATGGTTTATCATTATGGCTAACATGCTGTGCAGCACTATACTATAAGGTACACTAAGGAGCATTATTGACAGGGCCAACGATGGCAGATCAATGGCCTGTTAGCAACAAAGAATTGTAATTTATAGTCGGCCAGAAGGTCTTTCCAATAATCGGTGCCATCTATCACTGCACACTGACACACCACTGACACACCTGTGGTGATGTCAGGAATGTTAGCGACCTCTGTGAACTGGGTGCAGGTCCACAGCCACTCTCACAGTCTGGTGAGGATGTATCAGAGTAAACTTTGGACTGGGGTTGAGATCCGACAACAAACAAGGAAAAGGTGAGTGAGGGCAAATGGAGTCCTCATTCCTCCTTAGTGGTGCATGTGGGGAAATGTTAAATGTATTGTCTCATACATGCAGGAAAGGGACACATCACTATGTTAAGGAACTACAAAATGCATATTAATCGGAGGAAATTGAATTGTTCAAATGTCTGAACAATGTAAGGAGCGAAGGGAAAGCGCTGAAGCCGAGAGGAGAAAGATGCACTTGGTCTCACAGGTCAGTCAGTATTCCAGGAACAGCCTGATCAAACAGAGAGTGAAGCCAAGCCAAACACTTCTGGACTTCAGTCTGGCACAGAGAAGCATAGCTGCAGCCCCGCTGAGATCACACTGCACACAGTCAGTACATCAACCCACCGCTCTCTGTAAAGTGTAGAGCAGCAGTTCCCAGCCTTTTGGGCTTATCTACCTGGGACCAGAGTGATTGATTTACATGGTTTGATCTGGAGGCTTGATGGGAAAACAGTCTCCAGTGATCCATAAGAAATATAGACAGCGACAATTGTGTTTTGCAAAAATATAATTTCCCTGTTTAGTTTTGTATGCAATCCTCTTTGGGTGGTCCTGCCCCCCAGGTTAGAAGCCACTGCTCTATTTGCTTTGAAATCTACAGCCTCATATACAGTATGTTGGTATTACTCTATACGTTTCCAGATATAGAAATGAAACTGTGGTATGTAAATATCATATTCAATACTGTGTTTATTTCATTGTAAAATACCTTCCTTCAATCTCCTTGATCCTTGACAAATGTGTATGTGTATTAATAAAAAACTTGAAAATCAGATATGTTGTTTTCAACTTCACTTTCAGTCCAAAATATCTATATTTGTATCAGACTAATCCTGTATCCATCTGCCTCTTTTTAAATCATGCTGTTGCTCACAGAAACAGAAATAGAGAGGAGCACACAGAAGGGAGGAAAAGAGCGGGAGTGAAAAAAAACAGACAGACAAATAAACAACATTACAGAAAGCGGAGGCATAACAGGAAGGTCCTTTTGTTATGTTGACTTCAAATAGTCTGCATGTTGTTTATCCCTTTGTGCGGCTCTGTTAGAATAGAGTTCCTCATATTGTCTTGCACTTAGACAAACAAAAACAAACTTGTTGTGAGGAGGGAAACCATGCGCTGCACAGACAGAGTAAAGACCAAAGACCACGATGGGCCGACCTGACAAACACCACATGCAGAAACACAAAGTTCACCTGACAGCAGTGGAGTCCTGTTCCCTGTATATGGCATAAATCTGTCAGGATGGAGTCGAACATGTATCTCCAATTGTGGGAAACCAAGACAGCACATGCAACTAGACACACACACACACACACACACTCTCACATAGATGATACACTATAAACAGTAGGCATCCGAAAATAGTGTGATGGAAAAATCTATACTGGTGTCCGGTTATTTCCGCATTGCTTAGCAGTGGTCTGGTGATACAATAGTCACCGCACACTGTGACCACATGTCATTCAGCCAAGCCAAGCTGCAGCACAGCCACACCGGCTGTAATCATTTGAATCAGGGCGAGGGGTGAGGGCGAGAGGAGTGGACGCTCCTTGGGTTGGTGCAGTCCGGATAATTACAGCTGATCCTATGACCACTTGTGAACATTCAAACCAGAGTATTGTTAAGATGACAACACACTGAGATACTCCAGCAATTTGTATGTCAAATCGCCCTCTGCAATCCGATACGGCTTTTGAGAGTTTAGTTTAGATTTACAGTGCGGCCCCGCTGTGTTACCGATCAGTGCGTCGAAGGGGAAGTTAAAGGCAATTTAACAGTAAACCATAACAGCTGTAATGGACTCAGGAATCAATATTTCTGCGTGGCACGACCTCTGTTTAGAAATGCATCAGGACTAGGTGGCACGTGATATTAAATAGGAATGATACTGATAATATTGATTGAATATTTATGTTGAAATTGGAGTGATGTAGCCTATTCTGGGCAGAGAGGGAGGAGAGAGAAGCAATTTCTGTCTGTATAACAATATAAACATTATCCACCCATTATCAACTCATCATGTTTTATGTTGTTGATTTGGCAGATGTGCAAAGAAAGTGGAGAACCAACCTGACTTTTAAGTGTTATTAAGTTTTTCCTCTATTAAGGGAAAAAAATCCTTGAAGTGTGCCACGACTAAACATAGATCTGAGCTGAAAATGGCCAACCGAACCACATAACATGTGGTGAGTTAATTTCAGATTTCCATATGGGAGCAAACCACAGACACTGGAGTCAGGCAAACAACGACTGGGATGATGACAGAGTTCTCATTTGCAACTCGCAACCCTCAGTAATCGTTTCTGATTCATCCACTCTGGTGTGAGCATGTGCATCCCAGTGTGCGTGTGTTTGTGTGTGAGAGAGAGAGAGACGAGAGCGAGAGAGAGAGAGAGAGAGAGAGAGAGAGAGAGAGAGTGTCAGTAAGGTTGCATCAGCCTCCTGAAACTGCAAAAAACGATGCAGCCCTCGATCAAATGGCATCTGGGCATTTGAAACACACACACACACACACACACTTACAACAATGTGTATGTATGAAAAAGAAATGTGAGACACAGTTTGACCTCTGGACACGTACAACTCGATGAGCGCAAAACAAATTCACAGATTAAAATCCTGTGGTTTTATGAGTGGCTGGGCCAACGCTGAAACTGGTCTGACCCTGATTAGCAAGAATGGCACCCTTGGGTGTTTCTCTCACTACAGATTAGTTAAAAGCCTCCAGCTCTTATTAGAAGAGAGAGAGACACACACACACACACACACACACACACACACACACACACACACACACACACACACACACACACACACACACACACACACACACACACACACACACACACACTCACAGACAGGCAGGGAGTGTATGCATCTGTCAATGTGTTTGTCTATTAAAAGCAAAACATAGGTCTCTGTGAGTCATCGCTCCTGAATGTGTGTGTGTCTGCTAATGAGTTTTGGAAGATTTTATCTTGAATGTGATGCAGTCAAGGTGTGAGGAAGAGGAGCAGCGTAAGAGGGAGGCCATGGGGGCATTCGGGGACGTTTGACGCTTTCATGGGAACAACGAAAGGTCACAAATCAACCAGCGTCTCATTAACACCAGCAATCAACTACTGGCTGTGCTAAAGAACATGAGGGCAAATGTCTATGTGACAGGAAACAAACGGTGGAACCTCCCAGATCTTTTCCTTTCTCCCACCGAAACTGTGAACAAACCCTTCCTCCCTCGCTCTGTCTCACCCCTTTTCTCACCCAGACACAGCCAATCACTGATGTTGCTGTAGGTGCTAATTGGAGTTTCTTAATTCTCACTAAATGAAAGCCAAAGCCACTGAGTTGTAGCGGATGTGTGTGTGTGTTTGTGTGTGTGTTGGGATGTGAGTTATTGCTATTACAGGAAGCCAGGTGGATAAACAGGCAGGCAGGCGAGATGTGAGAACAAACAGGAAGATGGAGAGACAGACAGCCGAGGCTCGCAGGCACAATGAGAGACGCTGGAGATTATAACTGCATGTGAACAGCACACAAGCCAGACATATGGGGCTGCTTGGACCCATACGGATATGGGAAGTGCTTGGCTGCTGCGTGGGTCGGCCTCCTGACTCCTGTAGGGGATGCAAGGAGACAACCACACCCGTCCAACCATGTTAGTACCCCAGAATACACACACAGATACCAGTAACTTCCACTGTAAAACCCCTACATGACCCCCTATGGCGTGAAATGCAATCTGTGATTGCGGCGCATTCACTTGAATATCTAGAGTAGTTGGCAGTTCCTCAGTCATATGACTTTGGAGCCAATTCACCCGTAGGGGATCGGCTTTCCGCCACAAACGAGAGGAGCAGATGCTAAAGAAAGAGACACCCGGGGATCAAATTGCAGGCACACATACAAAAATGCATAATCACGCAGATGCACAGATATAGATATATCTGTTGCAGTATAGATATATAAGAGCGCGCACACGTACACACGGACACAAACAATAACATAAATAGAGAACGACTACAGCCAAGCAACCCATCTGTGCGAGGGAAGAAATAACATTCAAGGCAAAATACAAACAGTAAATTTTCAACTTTTCAAATCAACTTTTTTTCTTAAGCAACTGTGATTTAGTTGATTAACTGCAATCCAAAAAGCCCTGAACCGTTCAAATATTCGACGATTCTTGCTGCGTAAAACCTTTGACCGAGAACTCTGTCCCGTTATTCTATCTGGCATTGTGGTTGTGTAATACACCTCCCTATCAGCGCCCTGGAACTCTGGACACAACCATCGTGTCTGACCCCTGAACCCAGAGCAGTCTGAGCGGCCGCAGCTCGACGAGGAATCCCTTCCTCAAATTAACTGGCTCCTTTATCTCCTCTCACCCTTTTGGTCCGACCCTGCCCTGTCCTGTCCTCACTGGCAACACATCACCTTCCTATCAAAGCCTCGCCCACCACACGCACAAACACACTCACACATTCTTGTACTTCTATCTTAGTGAGGACACTCATTGGCATAATGCATTCCCTAGCCCCTTACCCTAACCTAATTCTAGCCCTAACCCTAAAACCAAGTCTTAACCCCTTAAAAGTCCATTAAAAAAGTGAGGACCGGTCAAAATGTCCTCACTCTCTAGGGTCTATGCTTAAAATAATCCGCACAAAGGTATAAGTATGGTACAAGTACACACAGAAACACATGTGTACACACACAAACACACATACTGTCTCATTGACTTGTTCTATCTCACACACACACACACAAACAACTCATGTCATCAAATATGGTGGTCTAGATAAGGGGTGTTGGACTTCCTGCACTCGTTTACATGTGCCACAGACATGCCGGATATTATGAGGATGTAAAAATGCTGTTAAAAGCATTTGTGTTTGATTTTACATTATTATTATTACGGTATTCGCGTGTTTTTGTTTACAACACATCGACACTGGCGTTGGCCATTATTGGCAACAGCACTCGTATGTCATTGTCTTTCTAAGTTGACTAACTTTGTCAGTGTCTGCTATGTGTATGACACCTCTTCTTCATCCTGAGATATTTGTATTCTTTTGGGGGGTTTTCAGTTTTGCATTTATTGCGTGTTAGACATTTCCTGAAAAGGTCTGTGGCAACTGACTAGGACTTTTTTCTTGAATCCTTTCTTTACCATTAGTTCAGCTCAAACTAAAAAGGTGAGCTAGACAAAGATTCAAACTGAAAGAGGATTTAAACAACTGTTTTTTCTCTGATTTGTCATGTTTACAGTCATATGCAATCCAGCGACTGACCCCCTTGCTCTCTTTCCCAATCTCTCTCTCTCTCTCTCTCTCTCTCTCTCTCTCTCTCTCTCTCTCTCTCTCTCTCTCTCTCTCTCTCTCTCTTTCCCTCTCACTCCCTTGGCCTGCTCTGCTCTAATTTCCCTTTTAGCCAAAAAAAACCTTTGTGTCCCTCTTCCTCAGGATCTGCGCTCCTTTTCCCTCCCTTCTTTCTGCTCTCCACTGAGTTTCTGTCTTGTTCACTTTCAAACTTCTCTCTTCTCCTTTCCTCTCCTCCTCTTCTCTTCACGCGAGGCCGATCTTCCTTAACGTTCCCCTCGCCGCTGCCTCGCTCTGCGTTCTGCTCTTGAATGCACATTCTTTGCTTCTGACGGCCTGTGTAAAAAAACAACCAAAGAGGCAGCCAGCAAGAGAGAAGCAAACTGTCTGCTTGCCATCACCAGCACAATCACTTGCTTCTCTCCTTCTCTCTCTCTCTCTCTTACTCTCTCTCCTTTTCCCTCTCTCCAATACTTACTTAAGAGGACAAACATCATGTGGTGCTGGTAAGAGAAGAAGACACTGTTGTACAACGACTCAGATTCTCTGTTGGTTTTCTTTTTTCCCTCTTTTTGTGCATGAATGCCTGTGTTGGCTTCCAAGGATGTGTGTATTTGAGTGTTCCTTGAAAGGATCGCTTTAATAATTACAACTCTCTACCCTTGAATATATTCATATACTGTGTGTGCATTTGTACACAAACAAACAATACAGTCACACAGCCCCTGGTCATTCTGGATCCAGTTTGATGGGAGGTGTGGCCTGGGAGCAGACTGTTATGTGTGTGTTTCTGTGTGTCAGCATGTGTGTGTGTATGTGTGTGTGTGTGTGTGTGTTCGGTGTGTGTGTCTTTTTGTGTGATATTGCTCAACTCACACAAAGACACAGCTTCTTATATGACTCCCAGCTGTGTGGACTTGGCCCACTAGTCAACCATCCAGCAGCCAGGAATGTTTTGTGTGCAACAGTACTGGAAAGCCCCGGTTACCCACACACACACACACACACACACACACACACACACACACACACACACACACACACACACACACACACACACACACACACACACACACACTCTCAGCTACGTACCCCTGGAGACAACCTACTCCTCCAAGCAGGGGCAGACAGAAAGATTGGGCCTCACCCTAAAAAGGAAGAATGATTCAAATTCCACAGCTGATAGAAAATCATAAAGGAATGGGAACGAGCGGAGAAACTGATGTCAACTGTAACAGACCACTACCCCCCCTTCACACACACACACACACACACACACACACACACACACACACACACACACACACACACACACACACACACACACACAGAGAGTTGGAAAAATAAAGAAAAGGGAACAAAAAAAAGGCTGTCCAGGCTTTGTGGGCTCAAGCACATATACAGTAACTGCAGCAGCGGCCACACTGTTTGGCTGCGTCGACACTATGTGACTCCACTCTCTCTTCGAGCAGGACTCACTTATCTACGCAGCAGGTGGTGGAGCATACCTGCTTCTGCAAGGAAAACTTTTTTTGCAAAGCACAAGACTGAAGTTTTTCAATGAATGCGACACCAAAGACAACCTGACGGAAGTAGTGTAGTGCAGACGAAAGAGAAGGAAGTAATCTCACTTAGCATCCTTTGAATTATTTCCACGCAGAAATACTCTCAGGTAGATGAGATGATATTGACATTGTCACAATTCAAATATTTTGCCATCGCTTTTCTGCAAAACGCTGAAGTATTAACTGCAACTGTAAAGAATATTGATTTAAATTTTTTTGTTATTATTATTTTGCCATTTTTCTAACATTGTGTTATTATAATTCTGTATTGTAGCGTTGTGTGGTGTTTTTTAATATCTTTAGCCTATGTGCATATACAGGTTTTTAACTCTAATGTCTCAATACTAATAATATCCATTACTTGTATTTTTTGTGCTTGGTTTTTATTGTATCTCCTTTTTTCTTATGTTATCTTAAAAGTGCGTTCATTTTCTTAGTAATAGCTGTACTGATAACTCAATAAAAACGAAAGGGAAACCAAAGACAAACAAAGGCACATAAAAGGTGATTTACTAAATATATAACTGCTCCTCTGGTTGAGAAGCCACATGACTTTAGTCAAAGTGCTGCAGATTTGGTTGGGTTGAGTTAAAGTGACACACCCGCATTAAATTCATACTTTAACTTGGAGTTTTTACACTTCATGCAAACTTTTGCAAATATAATCTTCAGGCAAGCGACCGTGCAATGTGATGTCCGGGTTGATATTTGTTCCCAAAGAGCTGAACAAATCTGTCCGGAGCAGAAGTTACAAAACTGTTCAAGTTCAGCCTCAGCATTGTCGATAACTTCACAACTGAACCAGCCAAAGTTACTGAACCGTTATGTAACCCCACACACTCCGGTTTATCCACATCATCACAAGTTAACAGTGTGCGTAATGATCGTGGCTCCTACCTTTCACCAGACGTGCACCTCGGGAATCAGTCCGACTCTCTTTCCACCTCGACGTCCACTTTTTCCCAGCTCACACCTCTCCACCACCGCTCCTCTCTCTCTCTCTCTCTCCCACTTCAGTTTATTCTGGGCTGCGCTCGTCTCCCGCTTCTCCCCATGCAACTGCAACAAGGCACAAACACATGCGATCACCCCAGAGCAGATATCCCCGCTGGATGACAACAAACTCACGATGCCTCGACACTTTCAGCCCTGGACCCCGAGCGTCCCTAAAGAAAGATCGAAATGCGCGTGTTTGGAGAGGATCTGTCCAGAAGTGACAGAGGAGTGAGAGAGGAGGAGAGACGCGCTCCCGACTGACTGCTGGAGCCCGGAGACGCCAGCAGGAATGTAATTACATGAAGACTGCTGCATGTTGCAAAAAAACCTGCAGACGTGCTCTTGTTTACAGGCGCCCACTGCCGCTATTATTCGACGGGATGTGGTCTGCATGCGCGGGGCTGATGTCTGGGGCTGATGTGGTCCTGATGCGAGTTTTCTTTTTTGTTCTCCATGCACGTCCCTTTGTTGTTTCTGTCACACCTACAACAGAGGAAGGAGAGAGAGGGGGGGAGCGGGAACCTTGCCTTGACTTTCTTTTGTCTTTTGTCTATTTTTATTGTTTTAACACAGCACCTCTGGATGAGGGATTTTTATTCCGGCAATTTGGATCAACTCGCGTGCGTAATCTCATCTCTGATCATGTCTGTTTTATTTGTTTTCTCTACTCCCCATAATGACAAAAATAATGATGAGGATGAGAACACATGATTTAATATAAGTCTGGTTGCCTTTTGTTCTACCGCACCCGCTTTTCCATCCAATCTCACCTAATTCTGTCTCCTGAAGTTTAGTCCTCGCTGGGGAGTGTGCCGTCTCTCTCTCTCCTCCCTTTCTCTCTATGTCTCTCTCCCTCTGTCTCTGTCTCTTTCTCCTCACCTCTCCCTCCCTGCGGTTGTCTCCTCTCCCAGGCGCTGGCAGAAGAGTTATGTTTCGCTCCAGACAGACCCAGCCTTCAGCCGCCACGGCACGCACGCACAGCCGCCTATCAACGAGCGCGGTGACGACAGCCTCCCTGCGAGTCACCAGGGCCACACCCATCCATTCATAAAGTGGACAGAGAAAGAGAGAGAGGGAGAGAGACCAGTGTCCAGACCGGCCAGTGCGCGAGGAGCATCCATCATAAAGGCACACATAAAATGTCTATGGTATCCTTTTAGTGTCTCATATTTCCATGTCTGTTCCAAATTGGGACTTGATAATAGCTTCTAGGTTTTAATACAGACCCCTGTATGACATGTTTACTGTAGCCTGATGTGGACATGATGAAAACCTATTTGCTTTTTTGTTCAGATACTTGTGCAAACATGTGTTATAAATAGAAAAGCATGGCCATGATCCTCCATCATCCATCCATCCATCCATACATCCATGCATCCATACCGCTTATCCTTTGAGGGTTGAGGGGGGAGCTGGATGTGAGATTAATCATTGGGCCTAAATAAAATAATAGTTATGAACCTTATCCGCAATGCAAATACTGTAATAACAATATGTATTTGTGAATAGTCTAGTATGATGTGAACATTTACCAGAGGATGTTCAGTCTTGGTGAAGAGCTCAGCTGGTGTTTACTGCCTCTATAGCTTGGATACCGGTCTTCCTCGCTCAGTCGGTCTCACGGCTGACTTCATCGTCCACCTGCTGAACCTGCCTGTTTGTGCATGGTTGTGTAACATTGCACAATTGACAGTTTTTAATTAGTTGAAGGCATTTGGCAGCTTTGTTTTTATCCAGAGAACACCCAGTTCATTAAAACACTTTGGGTGGATGCTCAAGTCTGATAAAGCACTATTGTGTGGTACAAGTATGTCACCACCCAAAGGAAGGATGCTGCACAGCCATAGTTCAGTACAGATACTGTAGAGTGCAGTCTAAGAATAAACTATGAATTAATCATCTGGTATGTGTGTGTCCTATCTGTGTTATTCAGAGAAAAAAACACAGCATCTCGTCAGGAACAATTGACTCTTGGGTGTCATGTCCTTGGTAATGGGACCTGAGGTTTTGCTGTCATTTCTCTCTGCATCAGTCCACATCTCTGAACCCACATTATTCCAGTCCCAGTCCTGATCTTAACGGGCTTGGACCATCTCCACCAAGATGATGACGTGCCTACTGTGTGATGAAGATTAGAAGCTTTTTGTATCCTCAAGATTTTGGAGTTAAAATTGAAAATCCACTTAGAAACAGGTGGGGACAAACCCAGAAAAAGAAAACAGTCTAATTCAGTGTCGACTTGTTTATTTGAGCTGTGGGCATTTCAGTATTTCAGCATAAGCCTTCTTCAGCATTTCTTTTAAAAACCTCCATTGTCTATATTCCAAACTTGGCAAAAGCATAAATGTCAGGACACTGAGAGGCCGTGAGAGGCCCCCTGTCTCTCACAGATTCTCTCAGACCCCTGCTCAGCCAAGCATCTGAAACAGCCATTGTCCTGTGAAGGGAACGGAGCAACCTGCCCAGGCTTGCTCCTGTCTCAGCATGCATGCAAGTCCTAGGCAACCATCCTCAGTCTGTGGCCAGCAGCTAGCATGACACACACACGCACATACACGTACACACACACACACACAAACAAACAAACACACACCAGCACAGAAGAGTGATAGAACATCGTGCTGCAGACATGACATTGAAAGCATTGAGATGAACTTACTGCTGTGAAAGCTGAAGCATGTGCCACCGTTCTATTCTACATCAAGTGTTTCTGCTGACATACAGTATGATAGAATAACGGTCATATGATTGTGTGTGTGTGTGTGTGTGTGTGTGTGTGTGTGTGTGTGTGTGTGTGTGTGTGTGTGTGTGTGTGTGTGTGTGTGTGTGTGTTTGTGTGTGTGGTCTTTTCACCTCTCTGCTTTTGTTAGCCTTGTTGTCATCACTCTTCTTCATGACTGATGTGCTGAACCTTTATCTCAAAGTGTCTTGTGCAGCACTTTTCCATTACCATCGGCCTATAGCACCATTGATGCAGCCATATGGGCACAATAGGGGCACAGCAGGGGCGTCTGCATGGTTTGACCCCCCGTCTCTCTGTCAGTCTTTCTCCTGAGGGGGCAAACTGCTGATCCCAGGGCTGTGAAAGGCCCACATCAGCTAAATTTCAACAAACAAACACAGTTTGGCCTGCGCATTGCACCCACAACACAGACTGACCCACAAATACACAATCGCACACAGAAACAAACAATACACAACTCGGCGCACAAACAAAGAAAAAGATGATCTTTGTTCCTCTCAGATCGATTTCACTCAGCAACTCTGTATCTCCGATGTGGCATTTCAGAAGCCACAATGGCCTGTGACACCAGCCATCGCACGACCACAATGAAATCCAACTTCGGACACTGAGTGGCCACAATGGGCCTCTCTTTGCCGCAGAGCCTCTGCCATTCTTCTGCCTGATCTCTTGGACAAAGCGGCGTTACAGAAGTACCAATTGAGCTTGAACAATCGCTTACAAAGGAGTCACTGACTTGATGTTTCCAGCCCTCTTGCCAACTGTACCACATTCTGTGCAGCGTAGTGTGAACGTTAACTGGCAATCTGTGCACAGAAAGATTATCACAACTTGACTCCGTGGCACAGTTATTGACTTGTAAACAACTGTTTCGTGAATTTCCCAATTGATTCGAGATCAGACTCAGGATCCAGCAGTTAGAAGATATTATTTATCATAACAAATACCACAGAGAGGTTTTAAAGTGAGTGACTATATCATGCATGCTTTTTTTGCCATCTTGTCAGTAGTTCTAATTGTATTTGCACATAGATAATCTGCTTAGACAGGAGGAGGAACATTAAATCTAACGTGCATTGCATATTTTTAATACTTATTTTTACACAGAGAAAATGAAACAGAACATTTAATTAAGTTAAAAAAAAATTGATTTCTGTCAACAAAAGACAGGAGGACATATAAGCTGTGTCTGAATTCAGGGGCTGCATCCTTCTGAGGCTGCATTTGAGGATAGATTGCGAACCAGAGGTTTCGACTAGGATGTCCCTATCGAAGGATCCTTCAAATGCGGCCGACAAATGTGTTCTTCCATCCCCAAGGAACAAAGGCTCCAATGGGTGGGCCCTTTCCAGCCCAACCTATCACAGGATTCTTGCGCTGCAGTAATAAACCGTTATGCGAGCGACAAGACATCCAATGCTTGAGTATCACACTTCAAGTCGATCAAACGGCTAATGGTACACAAAAGTTTAATTATTTGTTTTTGTTGATTTTTAGAACTTCAGTTCTGTTGCTAGGCGACAGCAAAAAAAAAATGACACAAGCTGTTGACGCCAATCACAAAAATCCTCTGTAGACCAGGCCGTCTCATTTTCGGTTCAGCCCTCACAGCCTACGCAGCCCAGGAAGACTTCATCCTTTGGGGGACGTGATCTACACGGTCCTGAATCAGATCACACACATTATCATTTTAATGGTTTTCAACTAAACATCCCAGAAACATTAGGATATGTGACTTACATAAAGAAACAATGACTGTGGACCAGACAGACGGAGAGAGCTCAACCATATCTCACCCCAGGATTCTGCTGAGTAAGGATGTGGTGGGTAACATCCTCTCACCACAATTTTCTGACCACAGGTTCCCAAATCTGATCCTCCACGAATTGGGAGTTTGGATAAAACCTCCCTGAGAACATACTCGCTGAAGTACCTCCTATTGGTGCCAAGCATTTTTGGGGTTGAATTTCTGTCATATGTTGTGATGCCATATGCTATATCTGTTGCAGCAAAGGAAAGCTGAACTTGAACCCTGAGCCAATGTGCTTCAAACACTATTTGACCTGTCATGACTCCATTAGTATGGGTATGTTTTCCACGCACATTTGTTCATGTGCATATATGTTGAAAGACCTCTGTAATTCTTGGTGATGACTGAGGCACCAGGTGTCAGTGTGGACAGAGATCTGAGAGGATGACAGAAACCCTGCCAGGAGTTAATCCCTCAGTCTGTCCATGAATCCACCCACCCCCATTAAGACCCCTCGAGGGGAGGGCCATCCTCTCCTGGACCAGCACCCTCCCAGTTCTGGCCACCTCACCTCCTTGGCCCACACTCCAGGCTGCTTGTGTCCCTTCTGGGCGTCACTCAGGTGCTATGAATAGTCACTGACGTACGCTTAGTGGTGTCAGCTGGGCATTGGCACGTGTGGCTCATGTCAGCACGGCCGCAGCGCAATGCTCCCGACTGGCGTCACTGCACCGACAGCACATTTGGGTCGCCATGGAAACAGGGACGAGCACAGCTACCTCTGCCCTTACATCTATTGGTTGTGCTTTCCAGACAAACTCACTTTCTCGCTCTCTATTTCCTCCTGTCTGTCTTTCCCGTCTGTTCCTTAATATTTTGTTTCTCTCCTTGTTTACGTGACCTGTGTTGCCCAATTAGGAACTGGGTTTTCTGGAGGATTTTATATTCATGAATTCTTAAAGTCTTTGTCGTTTTGTTCTCATTGCGTTAATGAAAAACACACTGTCTGGGCCTTCAAGTCTCCTTTGGGTAAATGTGTGTGTTTAAATGGCCAAAGCAGGAGCTTCTCAATGTTTTCCAATTTCATGAGTCCTGCCTGGTCTCTCTCCTCCTCTGACTTTCTCTCAGAGCAAAACTTCTCTCTTCTTTTCTCCCTCTATTCACACAGGCATGCAGTGGAGGAGTGACCGGCCATAAAAGAAGGATGTGTGGGACACTTTGGCCTTTTTTTCTACAGTGGTCTGACAGCTTTCTTAGGACAAATGACCAGGTTGCAGTGTTTGTACTTCTGCTCTATTAACCACTTAGTGTTTATCCAAATATCATTTACTTTGTCCTGGTGAACAGGCAGGATGCCCGTCGGGGACAGGAACTGAGGCCGTGTTCATATAGCTGACGTGTTGAGAGATCCAATCCCAAGCAGACAGCTCTTAGTTTGTGAGTTCACAAGATCTCACTTCCCTGCTCTATATACAAATACACAATGGTGCGTATATTGTAAAGTTAAGTATATTGAAATAAAAGTTACTTTTACTCAAGAAAAGTAACTTTTGTGGTACATTTGTGTCTTATTTATTAGTACTTTCACATCAGGAAAATGTTAAGTTCCACCACTGCAAATAAACACATAGATCATTTCAGTTTACAAAGACCAAATGTGATGTTTTTAAACAGCAGGACACAAGATGTTAAAATAAGAAGTAGAAAACAAAACAATAAGTCTATTTCTTAAGAGTCCCAGCCAAACCCAATCATCATACATCACGCATTCATGTCCACACTACTAAAACCTCCAGATGTAGTCTGAGCAACTGGATCTCAGCCTGTGCTCAATGTGTCTTGTCCCCATTTACACATGTCCCGTCATAAAGAATGCATGTTAAGTGGCAATCGTATAGTGTTTCCCCATACATGACTCTATATATAAAAACATACTGTCAATGGGCATTCAAATTAATGAACAATTCAGGCTAGAACCCCCCCTGCCCCCGTAAAAACCTTCTAAATATAGATATGAATACAACAGGAGATTCTGGTGCATGTAATTACCACTGAAACTGATATTTATGGTTCAGTGTGTCAGAAAAAGAAACAACTTTTGAGAAAACAGCCTTTTAATGATCTGTAAATGGAATCTACAGGAGCAAAAAGACAAAGCGCAGTGAAATAAACACCTGAATGTGTGTTTTACACATTTCCCTTAGTTATGTTGTGGAGGCGAAACAGCTCGAAATCTCCCATTTAAGTGCTTAAAAAAGTCTTGTCCTCATGCCAGATATGAACAGGGTCAAGTTGACAAAATGAAAAAGTCAAGTGATACTCGTCAGCTGCATCCTCTGCTACAGTATTATGATTTTTTAAGGTTCTTAATCTCTTGCGTGTGTATGACACAGGCTCCTGCTTTCAGAGTTAGGCTGTTTTATGTGAAAACATTGATAATCCCTCTCCTCTTCCTCCATACGTCCTATTCCAAAGCACTGTCATCATGAGTGAAGTAAAAACTTGAGCAAAAGCCTTATGAAATCTCCTACCCAACCTATTCTGAGTGATTTAGCTTTTACATTTACAAGCATTATGAGTGGAGTCAAGTTCATCTCCTGAAACAATAGGGTTATTTACTGTAATTGTCCGAACCAGTGAGAACCAGAGGCAAGCCTCGCTCTCTGTGTGAGACACGATACTAAAAGGAGTCATTTATATCTCCTCATGGAAAGGTCAAGATTATGTCAAAAGTGTTCAATAAGAAAAAGTAACTAACTGACAATAATTGAGTCAGACCCAGTGATTTAATTATAAACCATTCAAACAGACTGTCTTTGTATTAGACTGTGACACCTGTGAGTGTGTATATGTGGGCACATGTGTATTTGTGGTGCACGTTGAGTGACAGAACAGCTGGGGAATGTGCGGGGTATAAAAGGGTCAGTAGGGCGCCGCTTCAGCTCAGCTTTTCTGATGTGAAACATGCGAGTCTAAGCTCATGAGGGCTATATGTTATCTTACCTAATGTACGCTACGTTTATTATTGGATTAAATATTCGAGATCCACTTTATTCTTTCTCACCACACAAAAAACAAGTGCACTGTAGAGCAAAATTACATGGCATCCAGCTAATTATCATTGCTATGGTTTCCTGAATGGGTATAATAGTTAAAGTTTAAAAAAATATATTATCAATATAAGTTAAAAGACTGAAAAGATAAATATTGTACAAACAGACATCGGGATATTACATGCAATGAACTTGTATGAATATGTTAAATATGTAACTCTAAACAACAGTGACAGATGAAAAGCCAACATGTTTGGGTTGAGCTCAACAGAACTGTACTTAATAGTAACTTAATAATCATTACTAATCCTAGATATTAGAATAGATACTGAAATGAAACTATGGAGCATGAGTAAATACTCAGTCCCATGATGCCAAATACTAAAAACCCACACCATACACATACTGTTATGTGTGAACGTGTTGAATTACCATATCCCTGACAGTGAAAGGTTACTCAAACAATGATGAATGATGAAAAACGTCACACTGTCTCTGAAGCATCAATCTTTTTAAGCAAATAGATTTTGTTTCACTAAAAAGTCTCGACCTTGTGCCGCACAGACTGAGCTTTGCTTTACTTGACAGAACAAACACGGCCTTGATTAAACTTGATTAAACTCAATTGAACTGATTCAACTACACCTCCCATCATCCCCCACACACACACACACACACACACACACACACACACACACACACACACACACACACACACACACACACACACAATACACATACACACACACAGACACACACAGACACACGCGTGCAGCAAACACTCAACAGAGATGAACTGAGCACCCGCTAGTTAACACAGCAGGTGCTTTACGAAGCTTTCCTCTCTGTGGAGGTACTTTTAGGGTTACATCAATAATCAATCAGTTTAATTTTAGTTTTACCAATATCCAAAATAATAAAAATAACAACACATAAAAAGAAAAACTCTTATAAAGTCACAATAAACAACTTCTTGTTTCCTTTTTAAAAAATGCAGAAAGCACTCCTCTGTTTCTTGGCTGCTGAACGTGTTTTAATAATGAGATGTTTTGATTGTCAATTTGTTTCATATCTATTTCCTCCATTGATGCCGTGGATAAATTCTGTGTGCGTCTCTGCAGCCTTAGTTTGCATGGGCTCTCTCCATAGCTGCCACATAGGAATGGTGTGTGTGCACTGAGGTGAATGTCAAGTTTGTCCACTTATAAAGCCAGCATTTCTCTGTCTCTCTCTCTCTCTCTCTCTCTCTCTCTCTCTCTCTCTCTCTCTCTCTCTCTCTCTCTCTCTCTCTCTCTCTCTCTCTCTCTCTCTCTCTCTCTCTCGTTCTCCTCACACACACAGACACACATGCCCTGTGTGCACACGCAAGAACACACAGAACCCAGTGTGCGATGGGAATGTTTATGTATTCTGATTTCAGGTTGTGCCCTGAAGACGCTCGTTCATCTCCTTCATATTAACCCTATTAGCAGTCTCAGTGCCGGAGCACAATGATAAGGGTTTGCAGGATATTGCTGTTATTATTGCTGAGGCTCTATTTTGAGACTCAATAACTCTCTCGCCCAAACACCAGAGGTAATGAGAAGAGTGATTATGTGCGAGAGGGGGAGAGTGGCTGTGAATAAAAAGCCACCAAATCTTCATCAGGTTCATGATGGAGATGATAGAATCAACCATCTTTGAGCATGTGCTGTTATCTTCTACCTTCCTGTGATGAATATACAATACAAAACATGACACTTCAATTTTTCATTTTTTATGATAAAATCTTTGTCCAATCTAACCCTAACCCCAAAAAAAGGTTTGAGATGGTAAAAACAACTTATCCCGCATCTTTTTAGTTATTGTCATTGATCATGTTATTATAATAAATATCGTAAAAGTATGCACAAACACACGGATTCAAATCTAAGGCAGGGCTGACTTTATTTTGGAGGCATTCTCAAAATGAATCCATCATTATTCAAATGGTGCCATCTGCACATATGGCCATATACACACACAGGCATTAGCACGCATGCACACTAGCACACACCAGCGTCAGCTCATCAACGTCAGACAATCAAAACAGTGCACAGTGCTAGGCAACCGTGCTATCCCCGTGCAGATGGCAGGGTCTGATCATGTTTATTTTACTCTAATCTAATGCACTTAAGTCCCGTCTCCTACCCATGCCTTCTAAATGATGGTACATGTACATTGTGTGTGTGTGTGTGTGTGTGTGTGTGTGTGCGTGTGTGTTACCGTTGCATAATGGGCTAAAATAGTCAGTGTCCACTTAACCCTGTGTTGACTCACTTCCTGTTTTCCCACAACTCAAATACCAAATTATCCAATAAAACAATCACAGCTAGAGTCAGGCTCGACCCAATTTGATTCAAAGCTGCCCCTCTCAACCTAAACCTGACTGCAGCAATTCATTCCCACCTCCAATATCCACCTGTGAGCAGATTACGTCTCCTCTGGCCTCCAGTACAACGGTGATATGCTTTCTCACTTGACTTGACTCATAACACTCCCCACTTTGTAGGGTTGAGCTGTGTGACCCGGATTGAGAAACTATATACTCACACAGAATGTGACAGAGTGAACAACACAGTGTTTGTTACATTTCATTTAGCTGTTTGTCATCTTTAACACAACTAAAGAAAATATTTAGCCTTTTCTCTACAAAACAATTCCCCAAATAGGTTTGGTAGTTTAACGTGCTGGTAGAAAAAAACTAACAGCAATGAAAACATTTGGTGGTGAAGGTAATTATTTCAGCCTGACAACATGGTAGTAGCCTTAAATCTCTTTTATTCACTTGTCTTCTCATGGTTTGTGGAGATTTCAGATACAGTGGCTCAGTCATGTTGAGACTTCCCCCCCCCATATCAGAGGCCCACACAGGCAACATGGTGTCCTGGCATGACACGAGGGACGTGGCTCTCCGTCTCACAGTCTGATGATGCACAGAGCTGTAGCTGCGGAGGTGGGTCACTCGGCTTGGCTCAGCTATAATCTAGTTTGTTGCAACAAACAGATCCACCCTGTTTCCAAACTGTTTGTCTACACCACCGACCATTCTCCACCCTAATACACCGAACAATTTGTATCACTGTTGTGTGTTTGCAGACTGGATGAGCTGTCCCAGTCGTTAGGCCACTTCGGTCCCTCCACATTCCAGTTATCATAGTCACCTTGATGACTTCACACACCTCTACACACCCTCTCTCATAGCTGCTTTGCCTATTAAATTTGCCATCATACCTGGAGTAGTTCTGCATCATGTGCTTTAAACCATTTGACCACAGTCAAATCAGTCAGTCAACTCCATATGAAATAAATAACTTTAATATAGCCCAGTAGATTTTCATGGCGTAATATTCAGTACATTAATAAACACGTCATTGACAAAACTTTCCCCCGTACTTTATTTTGATGGATATAAACAGAATCCTTTTTATTTAACAAATTAATCCAGATTTGCATGGCGTTGTAACGATCCCCAGCTCCTTATGTCCACGTGCCGAAGTTTCCTAAGGCAAGATACTGAACCCTAAATGACACCTGGCCGTGTGGGATAGAAAAAGTGCTTTGAGTGAATGTGTATGTGACTGTGAAGCACTTTGAGTGGTTGAAAAGAATGGAAAAACACTAAATACAGCCAATTTACTAAATGACTGTGTGAAAACAATGTGAAATAAGTGGCTTTCAGCAACTGTTTGCTAACACGTTTACCATATCATTAAAAAGTGATGAAATGTCAGTGTCACAACTCGTTGGACCAAATAATACGTTCTTGCAGATTTAAATCAGAAAACGAAATGAGTCAGTAGTTTCACCGAGCATTTAGTGCCGGCTCTTGGTGCTTTAACGATACAATGCCAGCTTCTCAGTAATACTTCAATACCCGGCTCTGCAGGCACGTAAAAATACTGTAGCTATGCAAAAATTATGCACATGCAATTTGTGATTTTTTCCAAATGTTTGTTGACCTCGTTCCTGTGTTTGTCTGCCCTAATGCTATATTTGCACGTCTGTGCCGCTTCTCAGCAGAGGGAGATCGTCAAGTCTGTCAGTCAGTAGCCTTCTCCGTCTCATTTCAGTGTGTTTAAAATGGCAGATCTATTTACTAAGCGCGTCTGGGTTGCTGGTTTTCTTCGTCAGAGAGCTTGGTCTGTCTGTGGCAGCAGGCATGGCTGGAGGGGCTTTAGGCTCTCCATCCCCCGTGGTGAGGCTCAATCCCGGCAGGCTTAGAGAGACAGGCCCATAGGCGGGCGGCTGCCCCAAGGCTGGATGGGCTGGGGATAAATTGCTCCCCGAATAATGAAGAAACACGCAAACAAACAGGCTCACAGATATTCACGGTGTGGCACTCACATAAACACGCGCACAGATACTCACCACACCCGGTTTTAATGGATGAACTATGTATTGTGGCACAGTATCGTACAATCCAGGCATTTGCAGTTTGGGTTGTGCACTGATCAAACTTGTTTAACTTGATATTTTCTTTTATCTAATAGAATTAGAGACTTTTTATAGCAGCTGAATAACATATTACTTTCAATGCACTATTTATTTTTTCCACTTTACTTTTTCTCCATTTTACTAATACAGCTATTCTCTTTGTTGTGATTTTCATGTTTTCTCCTATATATTACATGCTATTAATTTCTATTCTCTTCACTTTTGTTTTCCTTTTTGTATTTGAGTCTTGTTTAAATCCTGCCTCTACTGTTAGGGTCATTAGTTTCTTAGGAAGCCTCGTGGGGGCGTTTTGCCTTTTGCCCGAGGGGCTTCTTTGGTTCTAACTGACTAGTGGGTAGTTACATAGGTAAAGACCCACAGAGGTTTTATCCCTGGGACCCCCTGCTGGTTAAGGAGGCCTCTTGGATGGGAGGTGGGATGTTTTTGTGAGGCACTGGTGGGTCCACTTGCCTATGGTCTTGAAGATTTGTAAGATTGTGTTTCCTCAGGTCCATGGAGTTTTTTTTTCTTGGTGTTCTACTAAGTCACTCCTTTGTATGTGTGTGTGTGTGTGTGTGTGTGTGTGTGTGTGTGTGTGTGTGTGTGTGTGTGTGTGTGTGTGTGTGTGTGTGTGTGTGTGTGTGTGTGTGTGCTGTTTGTCAGGATGTCACCTCTGGGGTTTAAGTCTTCTTAATTTTAATGTGATCAGAGGTTCTTCTGTGATTTTATTTGGGTGACACATCAGACATCTGGGAGGGGGGGGGTTGCTAAAGGTCTTGCAGAATCTATTTTTGCCTTGTCACTCTCATTAATAAGAGATTTTCAAAGTGAGTACTGGAGAAGATGAGGGGGACATGTTGCTCTAATACCGTTATTTCCGACCGTATCTGAGAGCAGCTCGTGTTGAGGCCTGTTCTCCCCGACATTGTGTGCTCAGCTGTGTGCGGCACCTAAGAGCCGACTATTGACGAGGACTGCAGCAGTACACAGCGTGAGTGGCCCCGGGGCTGTGTATGGGGACCAGTGTGTCGAAAAGCACTATTGGTTTAGTTAACAAGGAATAAATGACGGCTGTTGTTTGTCCCTGCGTGTTTTTCAGAGAAAACTGAGGCCATATTCCTCTTTTCAACCACCAGCTCTGTTCTCCCACAAACTCTGTTACTCAGCTCTGCTTATTTCGTGTGCGACTTCTGACCGACCTTTCCGACCCCCCCTCCATACTGATCCACATAGTTATGTAATGTCAGTGCCATCCTGGACCTCATATTGACAGCTTAGTCCTGCACTGTCCCTCTCCAGCCAGCGCCAGCCGCTCCACCCCAGGCAACGGGGGACTCATGACACAACATGACAGCCTGAGGAGAATTATTGATCCCATTACTGCCTGTGTACTGCATGTTTTGTGCTTCAGCATGAACATGTCTGTCAAGTTGGTGGCGATCAAATATAAGTTACATAACCTGCCATGTGTGTGGGTTCAAAACAGTCCTGTCAGCTGATGTTATGTGACCAGTGTTGACTGCAAACCAGGAAAGGGTAGAACTCAGGGATTTGAAGCACGCTTAGCCCCAGACTGAGAGAGCGCGCAACTCCGGGCTGACCTGATTCTTCTTATCTTGTCATGACAAGGCGAGATTACAATGATACCTGCTGCCTGACGTGAACTAACTGAATAAACAACACAACATTTTCCAAAGTACAGCTGAGTTGGCAGGATTTGTTTCCAGCAAAGGCATTTTCAGCTTGTGTCAACAAACCCAACAAAACAGTATCTCTGTTTTATTTGTGATGCTTTGACTCGCATCATAAATTGTTCAACAATAGTAATTAGGTTGCAGTTGTTTTCAGCAAAGGTCATTCTTCGTGTTATTTTTGGAAGAAACTTACTGTTTCCACTGTTTCTAGACTAAAACGTTCCATTTACCAAATTTAAACGTCTGTTCAAGGGTAACAAATCCATCATGGACATGACAGTTAGGGTTAAACACCACAGTTGAAAAAAAACATTTCCCACCAACATACAGGACATAGTGGACTGCATAAAAGACTACAATTAAAGGTTAATTGAGGCAAACATTTAATTATAGAATGACATCGGTCATATCTAGACTGGTGGCATGGCAGGAAAGAGATGATGCATTGGAGGCCAATCCTTGAAACTAGCCACCAAACTGAAAACAAGTTGTTTCAGACCTCCCTGTGCGATGTGGCCTTGTTTACTGGCGGATATAAGAGCCTTTCGTCCTGTGGTCTGCACAGTGTCCAATCACAATGTGAAGTTTCTCTTTTCGGTCTTCAGTCCAACATAACCTTTAATGCAACTCCACCCTGCCCTCTAGTGAACTCTCATTGCACTACACCGTCACTGCCCTGCTAAAAAAAAAAAAATTAACCCACACCTCCATCTGCTGGACCATTTGTGAAGTGCAAAATTATAAACGGCGTTCTTTTTAAAAGTAATGAAAATGTCAGAAAGAACAACAGAATATTTTATTTGTTTTCAAAGATACATCCACATACATGTAAAGATTTATACTTAAAATATTTATAGAAACTTTATAACATAATTAGTTTTATGCTATTGTCCTTCTAGCCTTTTGTAGATGTAGAGATGTTGAGACAGGACCCCAAGAAACAACAGCTCTCCCAAAAGGGATTATTATAAATACACTCTTGCGGAGTCGCAACCCAAATTCACATTCATCCAATTAACCTCGGTGAAGGCAACGTCCTACGTCTGTGTGTAGCGGATAATCTCACTCAGGTCATAGCCTGTCACTGCAAAAGCATAGCCATCGCTGTCGCAGAACTTGGCGCCACAGATTTGTGTGTCTGTCACACACTCATTGTGCAAATGGGCAATCTAAAAGGAAACGAAAAAACACAAAGCCAAAGTTTCAGTGAGAGTAAGAGACAAAAGTTAAAAATTCCTAAATGCCTTGATCCTGGATCCTTACCTCCACGCTGTTTGTCTCCGGGGTCATATTCAGGTGCCACACTCTGACTAGAGAGTCCTCAGCAGCAGACAGAAGCTGAAGCACACAATATGCGCCATTTTAAAAACGCATTAGTATGATCCAACCACAAAAATCACTGAACAAAGTTAATAATTGCACACTTTAAATGATAAATACCAACAAATGACTGTAAAGACAATTCAAACAAATGTCATTTTTCTTTCTTATCTATTTGGTTTACACAACTCACCAGTCCAGAAAAAGGAGCGATGTCTAGTGAGTTTATCCATCGAGCATGGGCGTTGACCTCAGCGTGCAGGATCCCCGTCACTGCCTCGTAGAGACGTATCTGGCCTGTGCCGTAACCTGCCACCACTGTGCCTTTCCACAGCTTGACAGATGAGCAGCTCATGCTACGAGCAGGGAGGAAGATGGAGGATCATTGGCATCAGGGAACAAACGGAAAAGATAATGGACATTTGATTAGAGCCAGGAAGGCGAAATGAGAAGGAAACAGGAGGCAGTGGAAAGGAACACACATCAGAGTACCTTAATGTATGTTGACAGATGGGAGAGAGAGTGAGGGGAAAGTATGAGTCGAGGAGGAGTTTAAGGTTGGATGATGGGGTTCCCCATAGCTCAGTGTTAGTTGGTTGTCACTGCACCCCTTAATTGTTGCTCAACTTTACAGTGTGCACCAAAAATCACAAATACTATGCTGGAATTAACTTCTTACTCAAAGCCATGGATCTTGTGTAGCAGCTGAAATTCCTCCCCAGACTTCCATACACACAGGTTGCCCCCATCATCTGCACTGACCAGATCGGCGATGCACTCCTGAGGAGAGGTGGACAGAAACAAACAGGGATCCTGTATTTAATAAGACTGCGCTTTAATTTATTTATTTATGTGGTCTGCAAAGTTAGAGGTACCTTCGATCAACAAAGGTTTCGATAAAAAGGCGATGACAGCACACACACACTGTACCTGGCTGCCAGAGCACTCGGAGGCCATGTCAGTGATCGACTCCTTGTGCTCGTCCAGCACCTCAGACAAGGAGATATTAGTGCCTTTACTGGGAATGTCAAACACAAGAATTGATCCAGATGAAATGCCTACATAGAAAGAAAGAGACAGGTAGTAAGTTTTGCCCTGTATTTTCAGTGCATATGTTGAGTAAATGAAAGATATATTTCACCTCATACTTACCCACACATATATAATTCTCCGGCACTGCTGATATCCCTCGAGCAAACACAGCTTGACCTGGGACACAAATAAATTCTGTGAGTGCACTAGATTTGAAAACTTTAGATTAATACATTTCTCTTGCACAAAAAACTCAGCAACTAAACCCATGTGTACAATGTCTTCACAGCCACGTGTGATTCTGTAGATAAATTTAATAACGTAGGTGTAGATGCCTGGAAAGTTTAATTTCATTTAAATAACCAGGTCCTCCCACTGATGTTTTTAATCCTGTTTGTGTCATGAAGAAGGATCAACCACAGCAACATATTTCCAGTAACTGCTAAATATGTTACATTTATATCATATGCAAATAATAGAGACAGGTCAGTCACAGCGTATATATGTCAGTTTACCTGTAGTTGTTTCTGGAGTATCCAGCGCATGCCAGTACACCATGATGGAGCCATCAGATTCATACATCTAAAAGAGACAGGTTCACATTTGAAATATTCTCAATGACTCACATCACACACACACACACATATATATATATAAAGACACAACTAACAGTGCCTGTTTTAAATGTAACAATAATCATTGACTGCAGAGAAAAGCAGACAAAAACAAAACCTCTACCTGGATGCCTTTCTGGGAAGTCACCACCAGCAGCTCCCGAGATTGCAGGGAACAAAATGCAGCCTGTTACAAGAAGAAAACACAAAATGTCTTTATTTTCATGACACAGTCAATGTTAAAATTCACCCTTTAATATTTGCCACTAACCTATTAGATTACATATTTCGCAAATTGTTCTAAATTTTATTTTATCCCTGTTTTTCAATGACCTAACAATGACCTTATTTTCGACCTTAAAAGCATCTAAGGGTGTTTGCATCCTTACTGTAGTGTGTGTCCCTTTATACACAGCCCCCCCCATTTCCAGAAATTGTCGTGATCTAAAACAGAACACTGACAGCAGCCAATAAGATTTTATGGCCAGTCTTCCCCTCTCAAAGCATCACCAAGGAAGAAGAGCATCTGTAGATGTGTATGGGTCACAAGCTTTAGCCCCTGACTGACTGAATTATTATTTTATCGAAATTTAAGTTTATGTTACTTTCTGTCAGATAAAATTGAACTGTGTGTAAATGGTGATTCCATTCCTTCCCTGTCTGTATTATGATTTGCATGCATTCAGTGTAACTTCAAATTGTCGAATTTGAATGCAGACACTTGGATGACACCACAGGAGCAGTATGGAGGCATGTTGTGTTTTCTTTCTGTGGTTTTTTAAAACATTTGAAGAATCTCTCACCAGTTACTTTAATTGTATTGGATTTGGCTGCAACACTCTTTACCCCTGAAACTCCAGAAGTGTTTTGTGGACTCAAACACGTCACCCATATATCCATAGTGGTGAGTAGATAATGACTGAATTTTCCATTTTTGGTTGAAATATCCCTTTAACATCAGACATGGCTGTCCCATTTTTTTAGTTTTGTAAACATAGCCAACAAAACAAAAATGACCCACTGTCCAGATGTACAGTCTGCAGGTGCATTTATAGAAAATAGAGATGGAGCATTTCTGATCTAGCTGAAGGCACATCCTGTTTCCCCTGCTCTCACATAGGCAGCAGGACACCTCCATGACACAGTGACTGCACCGACCTGCATGATGAGCGACGCGCTGGTGGCCACATTGGGCTCCTTGGACTGCAGCTGGCGGTGCGAGTAGTTGAGTCCGTCCCAGGACGCGCTCACCATGTTGACCACGTTGGCATGGACCACCGTGAAGTAGGTGAGGCGCCGCGGGGCGATGCGCAGGACGCCCAGGTTGTTGTACAGAGCCGAGGCGCTGTTTTTGATCGGGATGCTCTTCTCCTTGTGATACATGGAGACGGCGGGTGGGGGGACGTCAGTCTGAGAGAAGAGGAGAGGGTCCCTGTGAAAAGGGTCTGGATCGGGAGAATTCACCATTTCGTTAAAAAACACACGCTGAATACTTCACATTAGCATCAGGCTAACGTAACGAGAGCCAACTACAACAACAGCGCAGCCTATTTCATAGAGAGAATACCGTTAATTTTGCTGTGACACACGTGTACGTCCTCTTGCTTCCGGTTAGATAACTCACTCCTTCTCCATCGGGGCTGTTGTTTTGGATTGTTTCATATAAAGCTAACGCAGACGAAGCACTTTTCTTCGGTCGTTAGCAACAGGATTACCTCCGCGTCCACCGCAGCCATAGAGACAACGTCCGTCCCGCTACGTACCGCGTCACCACTGCGTGCTTCTGTTGCCGAGCAACCGCAGACTCTACTGAACAGAGGACACAAAGCGACGGGTGAGGTTTTAGTTTTTATGGATTCTTCTCAGTTTATAACGCTGTGATTATTTATATTACACAAATGTGTCAAAAACAATGATTTTTGTGGCCATGTGTGTAAAGCTGTTTTATCAAAGCGGTATATTATGTTATTAAACAGGATGAAACAAGTAGAGCTGTCCGATAGTTTATAAACCGTGGTGAGGTTTTTAAAGAATGTATCATGTAGTGAGACTGTAATTGTCTGGTTGTTTCTCTGTTTGTTTGTTTGGTTGGTTTGACCACCAGAAATATCACTGTATTTGTTTGTTATATTATTATTACTATTGTAATAATACTCATTATTACTAGCTGTTGTTCACAATCTAAAGCTTGTAGGTTCATCTCTTAGACAAGGTGGAGACTTTCCCCTGTCAGTGGATAGGGGAGGAGTTGGGAGAATATGAGGTTAAATAAAGGTTGGGTGTGTTTCAGGTCCTATGACCTCTGTTTGAGTCTATGCTGACATACCTACATTTGTTTAGCACTGAAACTATGATGCAGAAGCTTTTAGCTGATGAAGGTTTAAAGACCCCTCCTTATCCTCGAGGATGAATTCCTAAAAAAAAACATCCATCCATCTGTCCACACATTTATCAATCCTCCACCATTCTTTAGCCCACTCAATAAATGGTTTAATGGCTCTTGGATCCAGTTTGAAATTACAGTCTTTTTCGATAGTATTATTATTTGTTATTAATAGTTATGTATTTATTCCTTTTGTAATTTCAGCCCCTAAGCAAAGATGCCCCGCTCTGCAGCCAAGTCCCAAGCCGGCAAGAGTAGACGGATGTCATCCGTCCCAGTGACCCCACTTCCAACGCAGGAGCTGGAAATTATTACTGGTCGCTTAACCCAAACCCAGTGGAATAAGATCTTGATCCAGGAGGAAAATGATGAGATAGTTGGGGAGATTATGGATGAACTGTTGAGCAAAGTCATGGACGGCTGTTTGAAGGTGTACGTTGAAAGACAGGTAAAAATGGGAAGGTCCACATTTGTTTTATTTAGATTTTACTTCAGTGTGAACATTATTTTACATGTAACATCCATGATGTTGCTTATCTCTGTCTTTCAGCTAGAACCTTTTTCCGCATCTTGGGCCAAGAACTACCTCACACAGATTTTAGAGCAACAAATCATGTGCCCGGATGAGGGAGAAGGACCAGAGGAAGCATCTAAAAGTGAGGACTCAGAGCCAATGCCAGCAACCTGCGATGCCTGGGCTCAAGGATGTGTGCCTGTTGTCATTGCTACTCCTCGATTATCTCATCCTACTTCTGCACAACAGGTAGGCTACTCTTGATAGGTCTTCTTTGTATCCTTCTGCCGTATATCAATATCTGTATTTCAATTTTTTCACAGGAGGATGAAGTTGTACAGGCCCCAGCACAATCAGGACCAGGAGTCGACCAGCAATGTGTTGTAATGGCCCAAACAAACAGCTCTCCAAAGCAACCTGACAGGGAAACAAGTCCAAGGAGGCCTGTCAATAACAAGCAATGTAAAGTGCTTATTCCTCGGCCCCCACCGAAAATTGATGTTAAGAAAAAGCAGCAGTTAAATTTTCCACCTAAACCTGTTCCAGTCAAATTGCCGCCCATTCTGTCCTGTTCAGCATTAAAAAAGGATGTGGAGGTAGAGGATAAAAGAGGAGAATATTGTGTTTATAACAACATGTCTGGGCCATCATATCAGTCTAAGGAATACCAATCCATACCAAGACTTGATTCCTCATCCCTGCCTCGACACAGCATCTTTCCTCAGTATGAGATTGTTGACAGTGACCAAACAAAACCCAATCCCAAGAAACCAAGTCGATTATCCAAACTAGAGCCAAAATACAATAAGCAAAAAACTGATTGGACAATAACCACAGTGATGCCACTGACCAGCTCCAAGGATAAGCCAGCAAAGTTTCAGAGGAGAAATGAGGCAGATGTCTTTCTGAAGAAATTGTCTCCCTTCAGACGGCGTCAGGAGGGGATGGAGTTCTCTGGGTCTCTGAAGCTGGACACAATGGTTTTGGCTAAGGGTGTTACCCTGAGGGATCCCCAGGCGGTAGCAAGTAACCCTCTCACGTAGGGCTGTGCAATGTGGTCTCACGTGGCATGTAAGATATCTTACGAAAAGTTATGTACAAATTTACATAGAGAATCCTACGAAATGCACAGCGCTACAAACGACAAGCTCGCCTGCGCAGACCTCTGCATCGATATTCTCAAGCAAGATGGCGGAGATTGCTGTATTCTTGGTGGGAAATGCTATATTTTAGGAATGTTTCTTAATAAAAATGCATTTTGATGATATTTATGGCAAGATATGTGTGTTTCAGTTTCAATATTTTCATTCAGTGAACCTATACGATGCTTGGTTTGTTAGTTATTACGAAGATCACGTTCAGAAGGTGGTTGATATGGACGCTTTTGTCGCTCCTTGTCGTCAAACCGGAATATTTTGTAAATTGCCCCCGTTAATATCTTTCCATATACTGCAAGGCATCAGTAGAAGAAGGACATGAAAGATGTGTATTGAATCAGGACAAAATGCCTGTTTATTTTCCTCCCCTCGTCAATTCCTCGCTCCGCAGTACATAACCACTTCCGTTGCTTGTAACAGGAACACACACCAACTTCCACATTAAAGCAATTAAATAAAATAGCTTACAATAATAACATTTTCATTGATGAACTAGTCCTTACCTAATCGATTATTTAATATCATGACGTTAGTTTTTGTAATTTTCCATTCACTTCCGTAACACGAACGACCAGTGTGCCTGCGCATAGCTCTGAAAAACGGACGTTACGTCCTTCTCCTTCGCCCCCTGCCTCGGTAAGTCTTATAACTTATTTATATAGCAAATTCTAATACTTATTTTTACCATTAAACCTATCCATTCGGATAACAAAGTATTCTTTGTTTGAAGAATTTTAACTGATCAAAGTTTTGCAAAGTTGCTAATGTAATCAAGGTAACATGTAAACCTGTAAGATTTAAAGAGTCAACATTACAGGCTAATATGCTAACGTTAAAAAGCTTTCTTTTGACCATACTCTCATCGCTAATTTTACTGTTTTACAGATAACCTGTCCCTCGCTCCTAATTCCAACCTCAATCCAGTCCTTTATAAATAAAACAAACGGCTCTTTTAAGAGCCAACATCTGTCTGTCGTTCTCTCTCTTTGTGTGAGTAGGTGTGTCTCGTTTGTTTGTGTGTGGGTTTTATTTGTCCGTCTCCCTGTTAGGAGAGCTACAATGACCAGACATCCCGGTTTACTGATCTAGATATCTATAAAACACTAAAATGTTTTCAAATTTCACTACCTAATTTCCCCAGTTTCAATCAGAATCAAAATAACAATTACATATAGCATTACATATGTTTCCAGCGCTTACATGGGGGGTTAGCAGGTTCTGGCGTTCTTTTCGTTACGTAACCCTATAAAAAAAAAGTAAACAAAACACCATGTGATGTTCCGTTGTCACGGCTATGGCTAGCCTATGAGCTTGCATCTCTCTCTGACAGGACCTGTCAGTGTGATACTAGTTGGCAGGCAAGCCTGTCAATCACTCATTTTCATGCCCGTTGCTAGCCAATGGCCTTGAGGCTGAACAGACCAACACGCCCATGCTAGCGGTTAGCTGTAATGCTAATGAGACGCTCACTCATTCCATCACAAAGTACCCGTCAACGGCATGCGCATCGATAACACAATGGTCCCGGTTTGGGAGTTTTAAACTGTGGTTGCCTTATATGTGAGTGCCGGCCTATGGTAGCAGCGAGGGAAGCGTCCATAGCAACAACCATAACAACAAAATAAATCCGATAAAAGAAAACTAACAACAAAATATCATACAAACCATCTGAAAGAAGATTATGAAAATAAAAATAAAATGTTCTGCTTCAAAGTTGATCAAAAACACATTTAAACGATGAAAATGAATGAATGAATTTTTTACTGTCATATGTCATGTTTCTTTTCGTATTCCTTTAAAAAATATATATGTATATATGTTTATATTTTTCAAGATGTGTAGTCAACATATAAGAGGCCAGTGGCGGGAATAGAGTTGTGGAAGGTAGTGGTTGTTTGTTGGTGCATGTAATGAATAAGAAACAAAATTTAACAGAGTTAGACATCGGATATAATAGAAAGTGACAGAATGGAACAGATCCAGCTTGCTATTGCTGTTGGACTTCTGTATAGAGAGGCAGAAAAGAAGAGCCAGAAGGCGACGGAGTATGGAGAGGAGACGTGCCCTATATTAGCATGTCTCTCTAGCTTTGTATGTTTCGTATCATTACGCTCTCTTATCTGTTATATCATTATTGTGGATGTTGCAGTTTATTTTCTACACCTACATAACAAATTAATGAAGTTCCATATGGTAAAACAGCAATGTGATATTTAAAACACTTGGATTTACAATTTGTTGTGTGTAATATCTACTCCATCCTCATTCATATGGAATTGAATTGATATAAAAGCATGTTTACATTATAACCTTACTGAGGTTAGCAGTTAGTTTAGGGCCATTACATTACTATACTATATTTACTTTGGATCTACCTCATAAACTGCCTATTACAGGGGAGGATTGATAGTATAATAATATTGACAGTCAATCTTCTTGGTAGTGAAACATCAGTACACGATACATTAATAATATAAGTACCTGTGTGGTATGCGAAGCGCAACTAATGCTGTTGGTTTTAATGTTAATGATGAAGTGGATCAATAATCTGGCTTCAAATCACCCTCTCAAGTCTGCATTGCCACTTTCCCATCTTCAAAATGTTTGTACGCAAGGGCTAAAGTTTGCGTACAACTGTGCACATTCTCCCATCAAGTTTATTCTTATATGCTTTGTTTTAACGGACGTTCTATATGTATAGTGCATTTTCACAAGAGAACTTAAAGGTAACCACAGCTGGTTTTAAACCAAGAACCTTCTGCTATCAAGACCTGTAGCCTTTCCTCTACACTGTAGGAGGATGATGGCTTTGTTTTAACGGATGTTCTATATGTATAGTGCGGTTCCCACGAGCACTTAAAGCTAAACTCAGCTGGGGTTTTGAACCAAGAACATGCTGCTATCAAGACCTGTAGCCTTTCCTCTACACTACAGGAAGATGATGGCAATGACTTAACGGATGTTCTATATGTATAGAGCGTTGGACTTCAACAGATCATTGGTTCTTTAGAGAAGAAGCTTCTAAGAAGGAAACAGCAGGTGTCTGACTTTTTTTCAATTTTCAGGAGACAAAACCTTGGACTTTTTTTTCATTTTTCAGACGACATACTAACCTATGACTTTAATCCGTTTTCAGGCGAAATATTAACTTACTACTAACTGGAAAGGATGTCAATTTGCTAAAATAAAAATGTAGTTCACATCTAAAATTTAAGTTTGACTTGATTGATCCTATTTTTTGGAAGCTTTGACTGTACGGGTTACAACATAACATAACAATATTTGAACCATGTCCCAAGGTGTATGAGTTAAAATTCCCACCATCATAGCTATTTGATCAGACAGTTTCTCTTTCTTAGAACCTTTGACTGTTTGCATTGGATTAAACCTTGAACCCACATCAGATGATATATGAGGTAATGTTCAATTAGTTTCAGCCATTCAACAAGAGATGTTAAACTGTCTTCTACACACACCTGCTCCCCTGGATCTTTAGTTTATTGGTGCGCCGGGACTCTGTGCAGGACCAACCTTTTCCATGAGTCAGTGAGAATCCCAGACTACCACCACTTTACATCTTTTCCCTCTGCGCTCAAGAAGAATCAATTTGTCTTTTGTCTTTGGTTGAAGACACAGCTACAGATATTATATATTCAAGTAAAGAAAGATATAGAGTGAAAAGAGATTTTTTTCATTATTGTTTATTTTGAAGAGGGTACATAATATTTGAATGGAAAGAGGATTTAACTGAATGAAGACATTATGGTGCAAAATCATAATACACATTATCTCAATGCACTTTACATAGAAGCAGTTAAAAATAATAGAGAATCCCAACAGTTCCTACAATGAACAAACACTTTGGCGACTGTGGAGAGAAGATAAGTCCCTCATTAACTGGAAGAAACTGGTGGAAGAACCAGGGGGGGCGGGGCATCATCTCCATCTTTTCATGACGATGATGGTTACAGCAATGAGGGCACCGGCAGTAATTCCTATAGGCGCAGCTACTTTCAGTAGCCGTTTAACACGGAAACCCCAGGATTCAGCCGCAGGAGGTTCTTGAGGCCCTTCGGTTGGAGTCTGCGTGAAGGCGTTTTCCAACTCGGAAAAAGGGTTTGAAAATTCCAACTCGGGTGAAATCTCCTGTTTCTGCTGGGTACTGACTGTTTCCATCTCGGCCTGAATCTCTTGTTGCTGCAGTGACCAGACAGTTTCCACTGCAGCTGGAGTCTCTTGTTGTTGCTGCGTACACATTGTTTCCAACTCGGGTGGAGTCTCCTGCTGCTGCTGCGTACAAACAGTTTGACAGTTGGACAGAATCTTCTGTTGCTGCTGCGTAAAGACAGTTTCGATCTCGACTGAAGTCTCCTGTTGTTGCCGCATACAGACGGTTTCCAACTGGGCTGGTGTCTCCTGTTTCTGTTGCGTACAGACGTTTTCGACCTCGGTTGGAGTCTCCTGTTGCTGCTGCGTAATGACGGTTTCCAACTCGTGTGGAATCAACTCTTGATGCTGCATACTGATGGTTTCCAACTCAGCAGGAGTCTCCTGTTGCTGCTCCATACAGACGGTTTCCAACTGGGCTGGAGTCTCCTGTTGCTGCTGCGTGCTGACGGTTTCCAACTCAACTGGGGTCTCCTGTTGCTGTTGCATACAGACATTTTCCAACTTGGCTGGAGTCTCCTGTTGCTGCTGCGTACTAATGGTTTCCCACTCAGGGGGAGTCTCCTGTTGTTGCTGCGTACCAGTGCTTTCCAACTGGGCTGGAGTCTCTTGTTGCTGCTGCTCATGAACAGTTTCCAAGTCGGCAGGAACTTCCTGTTGCTGCTGCGTACTGACTGTTTCAAACTCGGCTGCATTTTCCTCATTCTGCTGCATGAAAACAGTTTCGAACTCTGGTGGAGTCTCCTGTTGCTGCTGTGTACAAGCAGTTTCCAAATCGGCTGGAGACCCTTGTTGCTGCTGCTTATGAACAGTTTCCAAGTCGGATGGAATTTCCAGTTGCTGCTGCGTACCGATGGTTTCCAGCTCAGCTGGAGTCTCCTGTTGCTGCTGCGTACAGATGGTTTCCAACTGGGCTGGAGTCTCCTGTTGCTGCTGCGTACCAGTGGTTTCCAACTGGGCTGGAGTCTCCTGTTGCTGCTGCGTACCAGTGGTTTCTAACTCAACTGGAGTCTCCTGTTGCTGCTGCGTACTAATGGTTTCCAACTCAGGGGGAGTCTCCTGTTGTTGTTGCATACTAATGGTTTCCCACTCAGGGTGCTTCTCCTGTTGCTGCTGCATACAGACAGTTTCTAACTCGACTGGAGTCTCCTGTTGCTGCTGTGTGCTGACGGTTTCCAACTCAACTGGGGTCTCCTGTTGCTGTTGCATACAGATATTTTCCAACTTGGCTGGAGTCTCCTGTTGCTGCTGCGTACTAATGGTTTCACACTCAGGGGGAGTCTCCTGTTGTTGCTGCGTACCAGTGCTTTCCAACTCGACTGGATTCTCCTGATGCCGCTGCTTATGAACAGTTTCCAAGTCGGAAGGAATTTCCAGATGCTGCTGCATACTGACTGTTCCAAACTTGGCTGGATTTACCTCATTCTGCTGCATGAAGACAGTTTCAAACTCTGGTGGAGTCTCCTGTTGCTGCTGTGTACAAGCAGTTTCCAAATCGGCTGGAGACCCTTGTTGCTGCTGCTTATGAACAGTTTCCAAGTCGGATGGAATTTCCTGTTGCTGCTGCGTACCGATGGTTTCCAACTCGACTGGAGTCTCCTGTTGTTGCTGTGTACAAACGGTTTCCAACTGAGGTGGAATCTCCTGTTGCTGCTGCGTACAAGCGGTTTCTATTTTGACTGGAGTCTCTTGTTGCTGCTGCGTGCTGACGGTTTCCAACTCATCTGGGGTCTCCTGTTTCTGTTGCATACAGACATTTTCCAACTGGGCTGTAGTCTCCTGTTGCTGCTGCGTACTAATGGTTTCCCACTCAGGGGGAGTCTCCTGTTGTTGCTGTGTACCAGTGGTTTCTAACTCAACTGGAGTCTCCTGTTGCTGCTGCGTACCAGTGGTTTCTAACTCAACTGGAGTCTCCTGTTGCTGCTGCGTACTAATGGTTTCCAACTCAGGGGGCTTCTCCTGTTGCTGCTGCATACAGACAGTTTCTAACTCGAATGGAGTCTCCTGTTGTTGTTGCGTACTAATGGTTTCCCACTCAGGGGGCTTCTCCTGTTGCTGCTGCATACAGACTGTTTCTAACTCAACTGGAGTCACCTGTTGCTGCTGTGTACAAGCAGTTTCCAACTGGGCTGGAGTCTCTTGTTGCTGCTGCTCATGAACAGTTTCCAAGTCGGCAGGAATTTCCTGTTGCTGCTGCGTACTGACTGTTTCCAGCTCAGCTGGAGTCTCCTGTTGCTGCTGTGTACAGATGGTTTCCAACTGGGCTGGAGTCTCCTGTTGCTGCTGCGTACAGACAGTTTCTAACTCGACTGGAGTCTCCTGTTGTTGCTGTGTACAAACATTTTCCAACTGAGGTGGAGTCTCCTGTTGCTGCTGCGTACAAGCGGTTTCTATTTCGACTGGAGTCTCTTGTTGCAGCTGCGTGCTGATGGTTTCCAACTCATCTGGGGTCTCCTGTTGCTGTTGCATACAGACATTTTCCAACTGGGCTGTAGTCTCCTGTTGCTGCTGCGTACCAATGGTTTCCCACTCAGGGGGAGTCTCCTGTTGCTCCTGCGTACCAGTGGTTTCTAACTCAACTGGAGTCTCCTGTTCCTGCTGCGTACAAATGGTTTCCAACTCAGGGGGAGTCTCCTGTTGTTGCATACTAATGGTTTCCCACTCAGGGGGCTTCTCCTGTTGTTGCTGCATACAGACAGTTTCTAACTCAATTGGTGACTCCTGTTGCTGCTGCGTACCAGTGGTTTCTAACTCAACTGGAGTCTCCTGTTGCTGCTGTGTACAAACGTTTTCCAACTGAGGTGGAGTCTCCTGTTGCTGCTGCGTACAATCGGTTTCTATTTCGACTGTAGTCTCCTGTTGCTGCTGCGTACTAATGGTTTCCAACTCAGGGGGAGTCTCCTGTTGTTGTTGCGTACTAATGGTTTCCCACTCAGGGGGCTTGTCCTGTTGCTGCTGCATACAGACAGTTTCTAACTCAACTGGATTCTCCTGTTGCTGCTGTATACAAACGTTTTCCAACTGAGGTGGAGTCTCCTGTTGCTGCTGCGTACAATCGGTTTCTATTTCGACTGTAGTCTCCTGTTGCTGCTGCGTACTAATGGTTTCCAACTCAGGGGGAGTCTCCTGTTGTTGTTGCGTACTAATGGTTTCCCACTCAGGGGGCTTGTCCTGTTGCTGCTGCATACAGACAGTTTCTAACTCAACTGGATTCTCCTGTTGCTGCTGTATACAAACGTTTTCCAACTGAGGTGGAGTCTCCTGTTGCTGCTGCGTACAATCGGTTTCTATTTCGACTGTAGTCTCCTGTTGCTGCTGCGTACTAATGGTTTCCAACTCAGGGGGAGTCTCCTGTTGTTGTTGCGTACTAATGGTTTCCCACTCAGGGGGCTTGTCCTGTTGCTGCTGCATACAGACAGTTTCTAACTCAACTGGATTCTCCTGTTGCTGCTGTATACAAACGTTTTCCAACTGAGGTGGAGTCTCCTGTTGCTGCTGCGTACAATCGGTTTCTATTTCGACTGTAGTCTCCTGTTGCTGCTGCGTACTAATGGTTTCCAACTCAGGGGGAGTTTCCTGTTGTTGTTGCGTACTAATGGTTTCCCACTCAGGGGGCTTGTCCTGTTGCTGCTGCATACAGACAGTTTCTAACTCAACTGGTGTCTCCTGTTGCTGCTGCGTACCAGTGGTTTCTAACTCAACTGGAGTCTCCTGTTCCTGCTGCGTACAAATGGTTTCCAACTCAGGGGGAGTCTCCTGTTGTTGCATACTAATGGTTTCCCACTCAGGGGGCTTCTCCTGTTGTTGCTGCATACAGACAGTTTCTAACTCAACTGGATTCTCCTGTTGCTGCTGTATACAAACGTTTTCCAACTGAGGTGGAGTCTCCTGTTGCTGCTGCGTACAATCGGTTTCTATTTCGACTGTAGTCTCCTGTTGCTGCTGCGTACTAATGGTTTCCAACTCAGGGGGAGTCTCCTGTTGTTGTTGCGTACTAATGGTTTCCCACTCAGGGGGCTTGTCCTGTTGCTGCTGCATACAGACAGTTTCTAACTCAACTGGATTCTCCTGTTGCTGCTGTATACAAACGTTTTCCAACTGAGGTGGAGTCTCCTGTTGCTGCTGCGTACAATCGGTTTCTATTTCGACTGTAGTCTCCTGTTGCTGCTGCGTACTAATGGTTTCCAACTCAGGGGGAGTCTCCTGTTGTTGTTGCGTACTAATGGTTTCCCACTCAGGGGGCTTGTCCTGTTGCTGCTGCATACAGACAGTTTCTAACTCAACTGGTGTCTCCTGTTGCTGCTGCGTACCAGTGGTTTCTAACTCAACTGGAGTCTCCTGTTCCTGCTGCGTACAAATGGTTTCCAACTCAGGGGGAGTCTCCTGTTGTTGCATACTAATGGTTTCCCACTCAGGGGGCTTCTCCTGTTGTTGCTGCATACAGACAGTTTCTAACTCAATTGGTGACTCCTGTTGCTGCTGCGTACCAGTGGTTTCTAACTCAACTGGAGTCTCCTGTTGCTGCTGCGTACTAATGGTTTCCCACTCAGGGGGCTTCTCCTGTTGCTGCTGCGTACCAGTGGTTTCTAACTCAACTGGAGTCTCCTGTTGCTGCTGTGTACAAGCAGTTTCCAACTGGGCTGGAGTCTCCTGTTGCTGCTGCATACAGATGGTTTCTAACTCGACTGGAGTCTCCTGTTGCTGCTGTGTACAAGCAGTTTCCAACTGGGCTGGAGTCTCCTGTTGCTGCTGCATACAGATGGTTTCTAACTCGACTGGAGTCTCCTGTTGCTGCTGTGTACAAACGTTTTCCAACTGAGGTGGAGTCTCCTGTTGCTGCTGCGTACTAATGGTTTCCAACTCAGGGGGAGTCTCCTGTTGTTGTTGCGTACTAATGGTTTCCCACTCAGGGGGCTTGTCCTGTTGCTGCAGCATACAGACAGTTTCTAACTCAACTGGAGTCTCCTGTTGCTGCTGTATACAGACAGTTTCTAACTCAACTGGTGTCTCCTGTTGCTGCTGCGTACCAGTGGTTTCTAACTCAACTGGAGTCTCCTGTTGCTGCTGCGTACTAATGGTTTCCAACTCAGGGGGAGTCTCCTGTTGTTGTTGCGTACTAATGGTTTCCCACTCAGGGGGCTTCTCCTGTTGCTGCTGCATACAGACAGTTTCTAACTCGAATGGAGTCTCCTGTTGCTGCTGTGTACAGATGGTTTCCAACTGGGCTGGAGTCTCCTGTTGCTGCTGCGTACAGATGGTTTCCAACTGGGCTGGAGTCTCCTGTTGCTGCTGCGTACAGACAGTTTCTAACTCGACTGGAGTCTCCTGTTGTTGCTGTGTACAAACATTTTCCAACTGAGGTGGAGTCTCCTGTTGCTGCTGCGTACAAGCGGTTTCTATTTCGACTGGAGTCTCTTGTTGCTGCTGCGTGCTGACGGTTTCCAACTCATCTGGGGTCTCCTGTTGCTGTTGCATACAGACATTCTCCAACTTGGCTGGAGTCTCCTGTTGCTGCTGCATACTAATGGTTTCCCACTCAGGGGGAGTCTCCTGTTGTTGCTGCGTACCAGTGCTTTCCAACTCGACTGCATTCTCCTGATGCCGCTGCTTATGAACAGTTTCCAAGTCGGAAGGAATTTCCAGATGCTGCTGCATACTGACTGTTTCAAACTCGGCTGGATTTTCCTCATTCTGTTGCATGAAGACAGTTTCAAACTCTGGTGGAGTCACCTGTTGCTGCTGTGTACAAGCAGTTTCCAACTGGGCTGGAGTCTCCTGTTGCTGCTGCATACAGACAGTTTCTAACTCGACTGGAGTCTCCTGTTGCTGCTGTATACAGACAGTTTCTAACTCGACTGGAGTCTCCTGTTGCTGCTGTATACAGACAGTTTCTAACTCAACTGGAGTCTCCTGTTGTTGTTGCGTACTAATGGTTTCCCACTCAGGGGGCTTCTCCTGTTGCTGCTGCATACAGACAGTTTCTAACTCGACTGGAGTCTCCTGTTGCTGCTGCATACAGACAGTTTCTAACTCGACTGGAGTCTCCTGTTGCTGCTGTATGCAGACAGTGTCTAACTCAACTGGAGTCTCCTGTTGATGCTGTATACAGACAGTTTCTAACTCGACTGGAGTCTCCTGTTGCTGCTGCATACAGACAGTTTCTAACTCGACTGGAGTCTCCTGTTGCTGCTGTATACAGACAGTTTCTAACTCGACTGGAGTCTCCTGTTGCTGCTGTATACAGACAGTTTCTAACTCAACTGGAGTCTCCTGTTGTTGTTGCGTACTAATGGTTTCCCACTCAGGGGGCTTCTCCTGTTGCTGCTGCATACAGACAGTTTCTAACTCGACTGGAGTCTCCTGTTGCTGCTGCATACAGACAGTTTCTAACTCGACTGGAGTCTCCTGTTGCTGCTGTATGCAGACAGTGTCTAACTCAACTGGAGTCTCCTGTTGCTGCTGTATACAGACAGTTTCTAACTCGACTGGAGTCTCCTGTTGCTGCTGTATACAGACAGTTTCTAACTCGACTGGAGTCTCTTGTTGCTGCTGCGTGCTGACGGTTTCCAACGCAACTGGGGTCTCCTGTTGCTGTTGCATACAGACATTCTCCAACTTGGCTGGAGTCTCCTGTTGCTGCTGCATACTAATGGTTTCCCACTCAGGGGAAGTCTCCTGTTGTTGCTCCGTACCAGTGCTTTCCAACTCGACTGGATTCTCCTGATGCCGCTGCTTATGAACAGTTTCCAAGTCGGAAGGAATTTCCAGATGCTGCTGCATACTGACTGTTTCAAACTCGGCTGGATTTTCCTCATTCTGCTGCATGAAGACAGTTTCAAACTCTGGTGGAGTCACCTGTTGCTGCTGTGTACAAGCAGTTTCCAACTGGGCTGGAGTCTCTTGTTGCTGCTGCTCATGAAAAGTTTCCAAGTCGGCAGGAATTTCCTGTTGCTGCTGCGTACTGACTGTTTCCAGCTCAGCTGGAGTCTCCTGTTGCTGCTGCGTACAGATGGTTTCCAACTGGGCTGGAGTCTCCTGTTGCTGCTGTGTACAGACAGTTTCTAACTCGACTGGAGTCTCCTGTTGTTGCTGTGTACAAACATTTTCCCACTCAGGGGGCTTCTCCTGTTGCTGCTGCATACAGACAGTTTTTAACTCGACTGGAGTCTCCTGTTGCTGCTGTATAGAGACAGTTTCTAACTCAACTGGAGTCACCTGTTGCTGCTGTATACAGACAGTTTCTAACTCGACTGGAGTCTCCTGTTGCTGCTGTATACAAACAGTTTCTAACTCGACTGGAGTCTCCTGTTGCTGCTGTATACAGACAGTTTCTAACTCAACTGGAGTCTCCTGTTGCTGCTGCATACTAATGGTTTCCAACTCAGGGGGAGTCTCCTGTTGTTGTTGCGTACTAATGGTTTCCCACTCAGGGGGCTTCTCCTGTTGCTGCTGCATACACACAGTTTCTAACTCGACTGGAGTCTCCTGTTGCTGCTGTATACAGACAGTTTCTAACTCAACTGGAGTCTCCTGTTGCTGCTGCGTACTAATGGTTTCCAACTCAGGGGGAGTCTCCTGTTGTTGTTGCGTACAGACAGTTTCTAACTCGACTGGAGTCTCCTGTTGCTGCTGTATACAGACAGTTTCTAACTCAACGGAAGTCTCCTGTTGCTGCTGTATACAGACAGTTTCTAACTCAACTGGAGTCTCTTGTTGCTGCTGTGTACTGAAGGTTTCCAACTCATCTGGGGTCTCCTGTTGCTGTTGCATACAGACATTCTCCAACTTGGCTGGAGTCTCCTGTTGCTGCTCCGTACTAATGGTTTCCCACTCAGGGGGAGTCTCCTGTTGTTGCTGCGTACCAGTGCTTTCCAACTCGACTGGAGTCTCCTGATGCCGCTGCTTATGAACAGTTTCCAAGTCGGAAGGAATTTCCAGATACTGCTGCATACTGACTGTTTCAAACTCGGCTGGATTTTCCTCATTCTGCTGCATGAAGACAGTTTCAAACTCTGGTGGAGTCTCCTGTTGCTGCTGTGTACAAGCAGTTTCCAACTGGGCTGGAGTCTCTTGTTGCTGCTGCTCATGAACAGTTTCCAAGCTGGCAGGAATTTCCTGTTGCTGCTGCTTACTGACTGTTACAAACTCGGCTGCATTTTCCTCATTCTGCTGCATGAAGACAGTTTCGAACTCTGGTGGAGTCTCCTGTTGCTGCTGTGTGCAAGCAGTTTCCAAATAGGCTGGAGACCCTTGTTGCTGCTGCTTATGAACAGTTTCCAAGTCAGATGGAATTCCCTGTTGCTGCTGCATACTGATGGTTTCCAGCTCAGCTGGAGTCTCCTGTTGCTGCTGCGTACAGATGGTTTCTAACTCGACTGTAGTCTCCTGTTGCTGCTGCGTACTAATGGTTTCCCACTCAGGGGGAGTCTCCTGTTGTTGCTGTTTACAAGCAGTATCTAACGCCACTGGAGTCTCCTGTTGCTGCTGCGTACAGATGGTTTCTAACTCCACTGGAGTCTCCTTTTGCTGCTGCGTACTAATGGTTTCCAACTCAGGGGGAGTCTCCTGTTGTTGCGTACTAATGGTTTCCCACTCAGGGGGCTTCTCCTGTTGCTGTTGCATACAGACAGTTTCTAACTCGACTGGAGTCTCCTGTTGTTGCTGTGTACAAGCAGTATTTAACTCCACTGGACTCTCCTGTTGCTGCTGCGTACAGATGGTTTCCAACTGGGCTGGAGCCTCCTGTTGCTGCTGCGTACAGATGGTTTCCAACTGGACTGGAGTCTCCTGTTGTTGCTGTGTACAAAAGTTGTCCAACTGAGGTGGAGTCTCCTGTTGCTGCTGCTTACTAGCGGTTTCTATTTCGAATGGAGTCTCTTGTTGCTGCTGCGTGCTGACGGTTTCCAACTCATCTGGGGTCTCCTGTTGCTGTTGCATACAGACATTTTCCAACTGGGCTGTAGTCTCCTGTTGTTGCTGTGTACAAGCAGTATCTAACTCCACTGGAGTCTCCGGTTGCTGCTGTGTACCAGTGGTTTCTAACTCAACTGGAGTCTCCTGTTGCTGCTGCGTACAAGCGGTTTCTATTTCGACTGTAGTCTCCTGTTGCTGCTGCGTAATAATGGTTTCCCACTCAGGGGGAGTCTCCTGTTGTTGCTGTGTACAAGCAGTATCTAACTCCACTGGAGTCTCCTGTTGCTGCTGCGTACCAGTGGTTTCTAACTCAACTGGAGTGTCCTGTTGCTGCTGTGTACAAGCGGTTTCTATTTCGACTGTAGTCTCCTGTTGCTGCTGCGTACTAATGGTTTCCCACTCAGGGGGAGTCTCCTGTTGTTGCTGTGTACAAGCAGTATCTAACTCCACTGGAGTCTCCTGTTGCTGCTGCGTACCAGTGGTTTCTAACTCAACTGGAGTCTCCTGTTGCTGCTGCGTACAAGCGGTTTCTATTTCGACTGTAGTCTCCTGTTGCTGCTGCGTACTAATGGTTTCCCACTCAGGGGGAGTCTCCTGTTGTTGCTGTGTAGAAGCAGTATCTAACTCCACTGGAGTCTCCGTTTGCTGCTGTGTACCAGTGGTTTCTAACTCAACTGGAGTCTCCTGTTGCTGCTGCGTACAAGCGGTTTCTATTTCGACTGTAGTCTCCTGTTGCTGCTGCGTACTAATGGTTTCCCACTCAGGGGGAGTCTCCTGTTGTTGCTGTGTACAAGCAGTATCTAACTCCACTGGAGTCTCCTGTTGCTGCTGCGTACCAGTGGTTTCTAACTCAACTGGAGTCTCCTGTTGCTGCTGCGTACAAGCGGTTTCTATTTCGACTGTAGTCTCCTGTTGCTGCTGCGTACTAATGGTTTCCCACTCAGGGGGAGTCTCCTGTTGTTGCTGTGTAGAAGCAGTATCTAACTCCACTGGAGTCTCCGGTTGCTGCTGTGTACCAGTGGTTTCTAACTCAACTGGAGTCTCCTGTTGCTGCTGCGTACAAGCGGTTTCTATTTCGACTGTAGTCTCCTGTTGCTGCTGCGTACTAATGGTTTCCCACTCAGGGGGAGTCTCCTGTTGTTGCTGTGTACAAGCAGTATCTAACTCCACTGGAGTCTCCTGTTGCTGCTGCGTACCAGTGGTTTCTAACTCCACTGGACTCTCCTGTTGCTGCTGCGTACAGATGGTTTCCAACTGGGCTGGAGCCTCCTGTTGCTGCTGCGTACAGATGGTTTCCAACTGGACTGGAGTCTCCTGTTGTTGCTGTGTACAAAAGTTGTCCAACTGAGGTGGAGTCTCCTGTTGCTGCTGCTTACTAGCGGTTTCTATTTCGAATGGAGTCTCTTGTTGCTGCTGCGTGCTGACGGTTTCCAACTCATCTGGGGTCTCCTGTTGCTGTTGCATACAGACATTTTCCAACTGGGCTGTAGTCTCCTGTTGTTGCTGTGTACAAGCAGTATCTAACTCCACTGGAGTCTCCGGTTGCTGCTGTGTACCAGTGGTTTCTAACTCAACTGGAGTCTCCTGTTGCTGCTGCGTACAAGCGGTTTCTATTTCGACTGTAGTCTCCTGTTGCTGCTGCGTAATAATGGTTTCCCACTCAGGGGGAGTCTCCTGTTGTTGCTGTGTACAAGCAGTATCTAACTCCACTGGAGTCTCCTGTTGCTGCTGCGTACCAGTGGTTTCTAACTCAACTGGAGTGTCCTGTTGCTGCTGTGTACAAGCGGTTTCTATTTCGACTGTAGTCTCCTGTTGCTGCTGCGTACTAATGGTTTCCCACTCAGGGGGAGTCTCCTGTTGTTGCTGTGTACAAGCAGTATCTAACTCCACTGGAGTCTCCTGTTGCTGCTGCGTACCAGTGGTTTCTAACTCAACAGGAGTCTCCTGTTGCTGCTGCGTACAAGCGGTTTCTATTTCGACTGTAGTCTCCTGTTGCTGCTGCGTACTAATGGTTTCCCACTCAGGGGGAGTCTCCTGTTGTTGCTGTGTACAAGCAGTATCTAACTCCACTGGAGTCTCCTGTTGCTGCTGCGTACCAGTGGTTTCTAACTCAACAGGAGTCTCCTGTTGCTGCTGCGTACAAGCGGTTTCTATTTCGACTGTAGTCTCCTGTTGCTGCTGCGTACTAATGGTTTCCCACTCAGGGGGAGTCTCCTGTTGTTGCTGTGTACAAGCAGTATCTAACTCCACTGGAGTCTCCTGTTGCTGCTGCGTACCAGTGGTTTCTAACTCAACTGGAGTGTCCTGTTGCTGCTGTGTACAAGCGGTTTCTATTTCGACTGTAGTCTCCTGTTGCTGCTGCGTACTAATGGTTTCCCACTCAGGGGGAGTCTCCTGTTGTTGCTGTGTACAAGCAGTATCTAACTCCACTGGAGTCTCCTGTTGCTGCTGCGTACCAGTGGTTTCTAACTCCACTGGAGTCTCCTGTTGCTGCTGCGTACTAATGGTTTCCAACTCAGGGGGAGTCTCCTGTTGTTGCGTACTAATGGTTTCCCACTCAGGGGGCTTCTCCTGTTGCTGCTGCATACAGACAGTTTCTAACTCGACTGGAGTCTCCTGTTGTTGCTGTGTACAAGCAGTATCTAACTCCACTGGACTCTCCTGTTGCTGCTGCGTACAGATGGTTTCCAACTGGGCTGGAGCCTCCTGTTGCTGCTGCGTACAGATGGTTTCCAACTGGACTGGAGTCTCCTGTTGCTGCTGTATACAGACAGTTTCTAACTCGACTGGAGTCTCCTGTTGCTGCTCTATACAGACAGTTTCTAACTCGACTGGAGTCTCCTGTTGCTGCTGCGTACTAATGGTTTCCAACTCAGGGGGAGTCTCCTGTTGTTGTTGGGTACTAATGGTTTCCCACTCAGGGGTCTTCTCCTGTTGCTGTTGCATACAGACAGTTTCTAACTCGACTGGAGTCTCTTGTTGCTGCTGCGTGTTGACGGTTTCCAACTCAACTGGGGTCTCCTGTTGCTGTTGCATACAGACATTTTCCAACTTGGCTGGAGTCTCCTGTTGCTGCTGCGTACTAATGGTTTCCCACTCAGGGGGAGTCTCCTGTTGTTGCTGCGTACCAGTGCTTTCCAACTCGACTGGATTCTCCTGATGCCGCTGCTTATGAATAGTTTCCAAGTCGGAAGGAATTTCCAGATGCTGCTGCATACTGACAGTTTCAAACTCTGGTGGAGTCTCCTGTTGCTGCTGTGTACAAGCAGTTTCCAACTGGGCTGGAGTCTCTTGTTGCTGATTCTCATGAACAGTTTCCAAGCCGGCGGGAATTTCCTGTTGCTGCTGCGTACTGACTGTTTCCAACTCAGGGGGAGTCTCCTGTTGTTGTTGCATACAGACAGTTTCTAACTCGACTGGAGTCTCCTGTTGCTGCTGTATACAGACAGTTTCTAACTCGACTGGAGTCTCCTGTTGCTGCTGCATACAGACAGTTTCTAACTCAACTGGTGTCTCCTGTTGCTGCTGCGTACCAATGGTTTCTATTTCGACTGTAGTCTCCTGTTGCTGCTGCGTACTAATGGTTTCCCACTCAGGGGGAGTCTCCTGTTGTTGCTGTGTACAAGCAGTATCTAACTCCGCTGGAGTCTCCTGTTGCTGCTGCGTACCAGTGGTTTCTAACTCAACTGGAGTCTCCTGTTGCTGCTGCGTACTAATGGTTTCCAACTCAGGGGGAGTCTCCTGTTGTTGTTGCGTACTAATGGTTTCCCACACAGGGGGCTTCTCCTGTTGCTGCTGTATACAGACAGTTTCTAACTCAACTGGAGTCACCTGTTGCTGCTGTATACAGACAGTTTCTAACTCAACTGGAGTCTCCTGTTGTTGTTGCGTACTAATGGTTTCCCACTCAGGCAGCTTCTCCTGTTGCTGTTGCATACAGACAGTTTCTAACTCGACTGGAGTCTCCTGTTGCTGCTGTATACAGATAGTTTCTAACTCGACTGGAGTCTCTTGTTGCTGCTGCGTGCTGACGGTTTCCAACTCAACTGGGGTCTCCTGTTGCTGTTGCATACAGACATTTTCCAACTTGGCTGGAGTCTCCTGTTGCTGCTGCGTACCAGTGCTTTCCAACTCGACTGGATTCTCCTGATGCCGCTGCTTATGAATAGTTTCCAAGTCGGAAGGAATTTCCAGATGCTGCTGCATACTGACTGTTTCAAACTCGGCTGGATTTTCCTCATTCTGCTGCATGAAGACAGTTTCAAACTCTGGTGGAGTCTCCTGTTGCTGCTGTGTACAAGCAGTTTCCAAATCGGCTGGAGACCCTTGTTGCTGCTGCTTATGAACAGTTTCCAAGTGGGATGGAATTTCCTGTTGCTGCTGCGTACCGATGGTTTCCAGCTCAGCTGGAGTCTCCTGTTGCTGCTGCGTACAGATGGTTTCCAACTGGGCTGGAGTCTTCTGTTGCTGCTGCGTACAGATGGTTTCCAACTGGACTGGAGTCTCCTGTTGTTGCTGTGTACAAACGTTTTCCAACTGAGGTGGAGTCTCCTGTTGCTGCTGCGTACAAGCGGTTTCTATTTCGACTGGAGTCTCCTGTTGCTGCTGCGTACTAATGGTTTCCAACTCAGGGGGAGTCTCCTGTTGTTGTTGCGTACTAATGGTTTCCCACTCAGGGGGCTTCTCCTGTTGCTGCTGCATACAGACAGTTTCTAAGTCGACTGGAGTGTCCTGTTGCTGCTGCATACACACAGTTTCTAACTCAACTGGAGTCTCCTGTTGTTGCTGTGTACAAACGTTTTCCAACTGAGGTGGAGTCTCCTGTTGCTGCTGCGTACTAATGGTTTCCAACTCAGGGGGAGTCTCCTGTTGTTGTTGCGTACTAATGGTTTCCCACTCAGGGGGAGTCTCCAGTTGCTGCTGCGTACTAATGGTTTCCAACTCAGGGGGAGTCTCCTGTTGTTGTTGCGTACTAATGGTTTCCCACTCAGGGGGAGTCTCCAGTTGTTGCTGTTTACAAGCAGTATCTAACTCCACTGGAGTCTCCTGTTGCTGCTGCGTACTAATGGTTTCCAACTCAGGGGGAGTCTCCTGTTGCTGCTGCATACAGACAGTTTCTAACTCAACTGGAGTCTCCTGTTGCTGTTGCGTACTAATGGTTTCCAACTCAGGGGGAGTCTCCTGTTGTTGTTGCGTACTTATGGTTTCCCACTTAGGCAGCTTCTCCTGTTGCTGTTGCATACAGACAGTTTCTAACTCGACTGAAGTCTCCTGTTGCTGTTGCATACTGACAGTTTCTAACTCGACTGGAGTCTCTTGTTGCTGCTGTATACTGACAGTTTCTAACTCAACTGGAGTTTCCTGTTGCTGCTGCGTACTAATGGTTTCCAACTCAGGGGGAGTCTCCTGTTGCTGTTGCATACAGACAGTTTCTAACTCGACTGGAGTCTCCTGTTGCTGCTGTATACTGACAGTTTCTAACTCAACTGGAGTTTCCTGTTGCTGCTGCGTACTAATGGTTTCCAACTCAGGGGGAGTCTCCTGTTGTTGTTGCGTACTAATGGTTTCCCACTCAGGGGGCTTCTCCTGTTGCTGCTGCATACAGACAGTTTCTAACTCGACTGGAGTCTCCTGTTGCTGCTGCATACAGACAGTTTCTAACTCGACTGGAGTCTCCTGTTGCTGCTGTATACAGACATTTTCCAACTTGGCTGGAGTCTCCTGTTGCTGCTGCGTACTAATGGTTTCCCACTCAGGGGGAGTCTCCTGTTGTTGCTGCGTACCAGTGCTTTCCAACTTGACTGGATTCTCCTGATGCCGCTGCTTATGAACAGTTTCCAAGTCGGAAGGAATTTCCAGATGCTGCTGCATACTGACTGTTTCAAACTCGGCTGGATTTTCCTCATTCTGCTGCATGAAGACAGTTTCAAACTCTGGTGGAGTCTCCTGTTGCTGCTGTGTACAAGCAGTTTCCAACTGGGCTGGAGTCTCTTGTTGCTGCTGCTCATGAACAGTTTCCAAGCCGGCAGGAATTTCCTGTTGCTGCTGCGTACTGACTGTTTCAAACTCGGCTGCATTTTCCTCATTCTGCTGCATGAAGACAGTTTCGAACTCTGGTGGAGTCTCCTGTTGCTGTTGTGTGCAAGCAGTTTCCAAATCGGCTGGAGACCCTTGTTGCTGCTGCTTATGAACAGTTTCCAAGTCGGATGTAATTTCCTGTTGCTGCTGCGTACCGATGGTTTCCAGCTCAGCTGGAGTCTCCTGTTGCTGCTGCGTACAGATGGTTTCTAACTCGACTGGAGTCACCTGTTGCTGCTGCGTACAAGCGGTTTCTATTTCGACTGTAGTCTCCTGTTGCTGCTGCGTACTAATGGTTTCCCACTCAGGGGGAGTCTCCTGTTGTTGCTGTGTACAAGCAGTATCTAACTCCACTGGAGTCTCCTGTTGCTGCTGTGTACCAGTGGTTTCTAACTCAACTGGAGTCTCCTGTTGCTGCTGCGTACTAATGGTTTCCCACTCAGGGGGCTTCTCCTGTTGCTGCTGTATACAGACAGTTTCTAACTCAACTGGAGTCTCCTGTTGCTGCTGCGTACTAATGGTTTCCAACTCAGGGGGAGTCTCCTGTTGTTGTTGCGTACTAATGGTTTCCCACTCTGGCGGGTTCTCCTGTTGCTGTTGCATACAGAAAGTTTCTAACTCGACTGGAGTTTCCTGTTGCTGCTGTATACAGACAGTTTCTAACTCAACTGGAGTCTCCTGTTGCTGCTGCGTACTAATGGTTTCCAACTCAGGGGGAGTCTCCTGTTGTTGTTGCGTACTAATGGTTTCCCACTCTGGCGGGTTCTCCTGTTGCTGTTGCATACAGACAGTTTCTAACTCGACTGGAGTCTCCTGTTGCTGCTGCGTACCAGTGGTTTCTAACTCAACTGGAGTCTCCTGTTGCTGCTGCGTACTAATGGTTTCCCACTCAGAGGGCTTCTCCTGTTGCTGCTGTATACAGACAGTTTCTAACTCAACTGGAGTCACCTGTTGCTGCTTTATACAGACAGTTTCTAACTCAACTGGAGTCTCCTGTTGCTGTTGCATACAGACAGTTTCTAACTCGACTGGAGTTTCCTGTTGCTGCTGTATACAGACAGTTTCTAACTCGACTGGAGTCTCTTGTTGCTGCTGCGTGCTGACGGTTTCCAACTCAACTGGGTTCTCCTGTTGCTGTTGCATACAGACATTTTCCAACTTGGCTGGAGTCTCCTGTTTCTGCTGCGTACTAATGGTTTCCCACTCAGGGGGAGTCTCCTGTTGTTGCTGCGTACCAGTGCTTTCCAACTCGACTGGATTCTCCTGATGCCGCTGCTTATGAATAGTTTCCAAGTCGGAAGGAATTTCCAGATGCTGCTGCATACTGACTGTTTCAAACTCTGCTGGATTTTCCTCATTCTGCTGCATGAAGACAGTTTCAAACTTTGGTGGAGTCTCCTGTTGCTGCTGCGTACAGACAGTTTCTAACTCGACTGGAGTCTCCTGTTGTTGCTGTGTACAAACGTTTTCCAACTTTGGTGGAGTCTCCTGTTGCTGCTGCGTACAAGCGGTTTCTATTTCGAGTGGAGTCTCCTGTTGCTGCTGTATACAGACAGTTTCTAACTCAACTGGAGTCTCCTGTTGCTGCTGCGTACTAATGGTTTCCAACTCAGGGGGAGTCTCCTGTTGTTGTTGCGTACTAATGGTTTCCCACTCTGGCGGGTTCTCCTGTTGCTGTTGCATACAGACAGTTTCTAACTCGACTGGAGTCTCTTGTTGCTGCTGCGTGCTGACGGTTTCCAACTCAACTGGGGTGTCCTGTTGCTGCTGTATACAGACAGTTTCTAACTCGACTGGAGTCTCTTGTTGCTGCTGCGTGCTGACGGTTTCCAACTCAACTGGGGTCTCCTGTTGCTGTTGCATACAGACATTTTCCAACTTGGCTGGAGTCACCTGTTGCTGCTGTATACAGACAGTTTCTAACTCGACTGGAGTCTCCTGTTGCTGCTGCATGCTGACGGTTTCCAACTCAACTGGGTTCTCCTGTTGCTGTTGCATACAGACATTTTCCAACTTGGCTGGAGTCTGCTGTTGCTGCTGCGTACTAATGGTTTCCCACTCAGGGGGAGTCTCCTGTTGTTGCTGCGTACCAGTGCTTTCCAACTCGACTGGATTCTCCTGATGCCGCTGCTTATGAATAGTTTCCAAGTCGTAAGGAATTTCCAGATGCTGCTGCATACTGACTGTTTCAAACTCGGCTGGATTTTCCTCATTCTGCTGCATGAAGACAGTTTCAAACTCTGGTGGAGTCTCCTGTTGCTGCTGCGTACAAGCAGTTTCTATTTCAACTGGAGTCTCTTGTTGCTGCTGCGTGCTGACGGTTTCCAACTCAACTGGGGTCTCCTGTTGCTGTTGCATACATACATTCTCCAACTTGGCTGGAGTCTCCTGTTGCTGCTGCGTACTGACTGTTTCAAACTCGGCTGTATTTTCCTCATTCTGCTGCATGAAGACAGTTTCGAACTCTGGTGGAGTCTCCTGTTGCTGCTGTGTACAAGCAGTTTCCAACTGGGCTGGAGTCTCTTGTTGCTGCTGCTCATGAACAGTTTCCAAGTCGGCAGGAATTTCCTGTTGCTGCTGCGTACTGACTGTTTCCAGCTCAGCTGGTGTCTCCTGTTGCTGCTGCGTACAGATGGTTTCCAACTGGGCTGGAGTCTCCTGTTGCTGCTGCGTACAGATGGTTTCCAACTGGGCTGGAGTCTCCTGTTGCTGCTGCGTACAGACAGTTTCTAACTCCACTGGAGTCTCCTGTTGTTGCTGTGTACAAACGTTTTCCAACTTTGGTGGAGTCTCCTGTTGCTGCTGCGTACAAGCGGTTTCTATTTCGACTGGAGTCTCTTGTTGCTGCTGCGTGCTGACGGTTTCCAACTCAACTGGGGTCTCCTGTTGTTGTTGCATACAGACATTCTCCAACTTGGCTGGAGTCTCCTGTTGCTGCTGCGTACTATTGGTTTCCCACTCAGGGGGAGTCTCCTGTTGTTGCTGCGTACCAGTGCTTTCCAACTCGACTGGATTCTCCTGATGCCGCTGCTTATGAACAGTTTCCAAGTCGGAAGGAATTTGCAGATGCTGCTGCATACTGACTGTTTCAAACTTGGCTGCATTTTCCTCATTCTGCTGCATGAAGACAGTTTCAAACTCTGGTGGAGTCTCCTGTTGCTGCTGTGTACAAGCAGTTTCCAACTGGGCTGGAGTCTCTTGTTGCTGCTGCTTATGAACAGTTTCCAAGTGGGATGGAATTTCCTGTTGCTGCTGCGTACCGATGGTTTCCAGCTCAGCTGGAGTCTCCTGTTGCTGCTGCGTACAAGCAGTTTCCAACTGGGCTGGAGTCTCTTGTTGCTGCTGCTCATGAACAGTTTCCAAGTCGGCAGGAATTTTCTGTTGCTGCTGCGTACTGACTGTTTCCAGCTCAGCTGGTGTCTCCTGTTGCTGCTGCGTACAGATGGTTTCCAACTGGGCTGGAGTCTTTTGTTGCTGCTGCGTACAGATGGTTTCCAACTGGGCTGGAGTCTCCTGTTGCTGCTGCGTACAGACAGTTTCTAACTCCACTGGAGTCTCCTGTTGTTGCTGTGTACAAACGTTTTCCAACTTTGGTGGAGTCTCCTGTTGCTGCTGCGTACAAGCGGTTTCTATTTCGACTGGAGTCTCTTGTTGCTGCTGCGTGCTGACGGTTTCCAACTCAACTGGGGTCTCCTGTTGTTGTTGCATACAGACATTCTCCAACTTGGCTGGAGTCTCCTGTTGCTGCTGCGTACTATTGGTTTCCCACTCAGGGGGAGTCTCCTGTTGTTGCTGCGTACCAGTGCTTTCCAACTCGACTGGATTCTCCTGATGCCGCTGCTTATGAACAGTTTCCAAGTCGGAACGAATTTGCAGATGCTGCTGCATACTGACTGTTTCAAACTTGGCTGGATTTTCCTCATTCTGCTGCATGAAGACAGTTTCAAACTCTGGTGGAGTCTCCTGTTGCTGCTGTGTACAAGCAGTTTCCAACTGGGCTGGAGTCTCTTGTTGCTGCTGCTTATGAACAGTTTCCAAGTGGGATGGAATTTCCTGTTGCTGCTGCGTACCGATGGTTTCCAGCTCAGCTGGAGTCTCCTGTTGCTGCTGCGTACAGATGGTTTCCAACTGGGCTGGAGTCTCCTGTTGCTGCTGCGTACAGATGGTTTCCAACTGGACTGGAGTCTCCTGTTGCTGCTGTGTACAAACGTTTTCCAACTGAGGTGGAGTCTCCTGTTGCTGCTGCGCACAAGCGGTTTCTATTTCGACTGGAGTCTCTTGTTGCTGCTGCGTGCTGACGGTTTCCAACTCATCTGGGGTCTCCTGTTGCTGTTGCATACAGACATTTTCCAACTTGGCTGGAGTCTCCATTTGCTGCTGCGTACTAATGGTTTCCCACTCAGGGGGAGTCTCCTGTTGTTGTTGCGTACTAATGGTTTCCCACTCAGGGGGCTTCTCCTGTTGCTGCTGCATACAGACAGTTTCTAACTCGACTGGAGTCTCCTGTTGTTGCTGTGTACTAATGGTTTCCAACTCAGGGGGAGTCTCCTGTTGCTGCTGTATACAGACAGTTTCTAACTCAACTGGAGTCTCCTGTGGCTGCTGCGTACTAATGGTTTCCAACTCAGGGGGAGTCTCCTGTTGTTGTTGCGTACTAATGGTTTCCCACTCAGGAGGCTTCTCCTTTTGCTGTTGCATACAGACAGTTTCTAACTCGACTGGAGTCTCTTGTTGCAGCTGCGTGCTGACGGTTTCCAACTCATCTGGGGTCTCCTGTTGCTGTTGCATACAGACATTTTCCAACTGGGCTGTAGTATCCTGTTGCTGCTGCGTACTAATGGTTTCCCACTCAGGGGGAGTCTCCTGTTGTTGCTGTGTACCAGTGGTTTCTAACTCAACTGGAGTCTCCTGTTGCTGCTGCGTACTAATGGTTTCCCACTCAGGGGGAGTCTCCTGTTGTTGCTGTGTACCAGTGGTTTCTAACTCAACTGGAGTCTCCTGTTGCTGCTGCGTACTAATGGTTTCCAACTCAGGGGGAGTCTCCTGTTGTTGTTGCGTACTAATGGTTTCCCACTCAGGGGGCTTCTCCTGTTGCTGTTGCATCCAGACAGTTTCTAACTTGACTGGAGTCTCTTGTTGCTGCTGCGTGCTGACGGTTTCCAACTCAACTGGGGTCTCCTGTTGCTGCTGTGTACAAGCAGTTTCCAACTGGGCTGGAGTCTCTTGTTGCTGCTGCTCATGAACAGTTTCCAAGTCGGCAGGAATTTCCTGTTGCTGCTGCGTACTGACTGTTTCCAGCTCAGCTGGTGTCTCCTGTTGCTGCTGCGTACAGATGGTTTCCAACTGGGCTGGAGTCTCCTGTTGCTGCTGCGTACAGATGGTTTCCAACTGGGCTGGAGTCTCCTGTTGCTGCTGCGTACAGACAGTTTCTAACTCCACTGGAGTCTCCTGTTGTTGCTGTGTACAAACGTTTTCCAACTTTGGTGGAGTCTCCTGTTGCTGCTGCGTACAAGCGGTTTCTATTTCGACTGGAGTCTCTTGTTGCTGCTGCGTGCTGACGGTTTCCAACTCAACTGGGGTCTCCTGTTGCTGCTGTATACAGACAGTTTCTAACTCGACTGGAGTCTCTTGTTGCTGCTGCGTGCTGACGGTTTCCAACTCAACTGGGGTCTCCTGTTGCTGCTGTGTACAAGCAGTTTCCAACTGGGCTGGAGTCTCTTGTTGCTGCTGCTCATGAACAGTTTCCAAGTCGGCAGGAATTTCCTGTTGCTGCTGCGTACTGACTGTTTCCAGCTCAGCTGGTGTCTCCTGTTGCTGCTGCGTACAGATGGTTTCCAACTGGGCTGGAGTCTCCTGTTGCTGCTGCGTACAGATGGTTTCCAACTGGGCTGGAGTCTCCTGTTGCTGCTGCGTACAGACAGTTTCTAACTCCACTGGAGTCTCCTGTTGTTGCTGTGTACAAACGTTTTCCAACTTTGGTGGAGTCTCCTGTTGCTGCTGCGTACAAGCGGTTTCTATTTCGACTGGAGTCTCTTGTTGCTGCTGCGTGCTGACGGTTTCCAACTCAACTGGGGTCTCCTGTTGTTGTTGCATACAGACATTCTCCAACTTGGCTGGAGTCTCCTGTTGCTGCTGCGTACTATTGGTTTCCCACTCAGGGGGAGTCTCCTGTTGTTGCTGCGTACCAGTGCTTTCCAACTCGACTGGATTCTCCTGATGCCGCTGCTTATGAACAGTTTCCAAGTCGGAAGGAATTTGCAGATGCTGCTGCATACTGACTGTTTCAAACTTGGCTGGATTTTCCTCATTCTGCTGCATGAAGACAGTTTCAAACTCTGGTGGAGTCTCCTGTTGCTGCTGTGTACAAGCAGTTTCCAACTGGGCTGGAGTCTCTTGTTGCTGCTGCTTATGAACAGTTTCCAAGTGGGATGGAATTTCCTGTTGCTGCTGCGTACCGATGGTTTCCAGCTCAGCTGGAGTCTCCTGTTGCTGCTGCGTACAGATGGTTTCCAACTGGGCTGGAGTCTCCTGTTTTTGCTGTGTACAAACGTTTTCCAACTGAGGTGGAGTCTCCTGTTGCTGCTGCGTACAAGCGGTTTCTATTTCGACTGGAGTCTCTTGTTGCTGCTGCGTGCTGACGGTTTCCAACTCAACTGGGGTCTCCTGTTGCTGCTGTATACAGACAGTTTCTAACTCGACTGGAGTCTCCTGTTGCTGCTGCGTACTAATGGTTTCCCACTCAGGGGGAGTCTCCTGTTGTTGTTGCGTACTAATGGTTTCCCACTCAGGGGGCTTCTCCTGTTGCTGCTGCATACAGACAGTTTCTAACTCGACTGGAGTCTCCTGTTGTTGCTGTGTACTAATGGTTTCCAACTCAGGGGGAGTCTCCTGTTGTTGTTGCGTACTAATGGTTTCCCACTCAGGGGGAGTCTCCTGTTGTTGTTGCGTACTAATGGTTTCCCACTCAGGGGGCTTCTCCTGTTGCTGCTGTATACAGACAGTTTCTAACTCGACTGGAGTCTCCTGTTGCTGCTGTGTACAGACAGTTTCTAACTCAACTGGAGTCTCCTGTGGCTGCTGCGTACTAATGGTTTCCAACTCAGGGGGAGTCTCCTGTTGTTGTTGCGTACTAATGGTTTCCCACTCAGGGGGCTTCTCCTTTTGCTGTTGCATACAGACAGTTTCTAACTCGACTGGAGTCTCTTGTTGCAGCTGCGTGCAGACGGTTTCCAACTCATCTGGGGTCTGCTGTTGCTGTTGCATACAGACATTTTCCAACTGGGCTGTAGTATCCTGTTGCTGCTGCGTACTAATGGTTTCCCACTCAGGGGGAGTCTCCTGTTGTTGCTGTGTACCAGTGGTTTCTAACTCAACTGGAGTCTCCTGTTGCTGCTGCGTACTAATGGTTTCCAACTCAGGGGGAGTCTCCTGTTGTTGTTGCGTACTAATGGTTTCCCACTCAGGGGGCTTCTCCTGTTGCTGTTGCATCCAGACAGTTTCTAACTTGACTGGAGTCTCTTGTTGCTGCTGCGTGCTGACGGTTTCCAACTCAACTGGGGTCTCCTGTTGCTGCTGTATACAGACATTTTCCAACTGGGCTGTAGTCTCCTGTTGCTGCTGCGTACTAATGGTTTTCCACTCAGGGGGAGTCTCCTGTTGTTGCTGTGTACAAGCAGTATCTAACTCCACTGGAGTCTCCTGTTGCTGCTGCGTACCAGTGGTTTCTAACTCAACTGGAGTATCCTGTTGCTGCTGCGTACTAATGGTTTCCAACTCAGGGGGAGTCTCCTGTTGTTGTCGCGTACTAATGGTTTCCCACTCAGGGGGCTTCTGCTGTTGCTGCTGCATACAGACAGTTTCTAACTCGACTGGAGTCTCCTGTTGCTGCTTTATACAGACAGTTTCTAACTTGAGTGGAGTCTCCTGTTGCTGCTGTATACAGACAGTTTTTAACTCGACTGGAGTCTCTTGTTGCTGCTGCGTGCTGACGGTTTCCAACTCAACTGGGGTCTCCTGTTGCTGTTGCATACAGACATTTTCCAACTGGGCTGGAGTCTCCTGTTGCTGCTGCGTACTAATGGTTTCCCACTCAGGGGGAGTCTCCTGTTTTTGCTGTGTACAAGCTGTTTCCAAATAGCAATCCATGCTTACTTCTTTTGACGTCTCTGAAAGGAATTTCAATTTTGACTTGAAAGTTGGTTGAATTAAGTGCTGTAGTAGAAGCAGCAGAATAAAATCCCCTGGTTGCCACTAACACATGCTAACATCCTTTGGTAGTTGGTAACCTAAATTGTGCAGAAGACCTTCAACCGTACAAGGGATATTCAACAGTAGTATTACTGCTTCTTCTTTCTACTGTTGACAAAAGGTAATGACAAAGGTTACATCCACTTAAAGGTCAAAGGTGCTTTCTATAGTGCCTCTGTCGTATGTTGTCTTTGCTGATGAGGCTCACCACTGTTGTCTCATCCGCAAACTTGATGATGTAGTTTGAGTTATACTATAAAGGCACTACGTTTGTAGGGCATCAAGGGGAACAACAGAGGGCTCAAAACACAGGATAATGGTCCCAGAGGTGTATTTTTCCTTTATGTTACATTATGTTTATGTTATGTTTCTTCTAATCAATTAAAGAAACTTTGAGACTCTGCTGAAGTAATAACTTCAGCAGAATCAGTCAATTTCATGTTTAACATTGTTTATTGTGCATTTGTCTTTTTCTATTACAAATAAATTACACATAAAATACCAACACCTACTACAAATGTGTATTTCTAACATGATATGAATAATCAATTTATAAAAGTTATGACTATCGTTAATACCTGCGTATCGCAACATCCCTAATAAACACACAACAAAGAAATGGCTAATGTGTGTTCTAGCAAGGTAAATGCCATAGTGCAGAATGATGGCAGGTCTTTTTACAAAAGCTTGGCGAGCAGCTAGCTTCTACTTTGAGTCTTTCACATCAGTGCTATGAATGTATTACCCCTTCATTCATGATTTCATAGACCACACATTCACTTGTTGGCAGTCCAATCACAAACTGCTCTGTAGACCTGCACTGCTGAGCCCTGTCTGAGTCTTTGCTTTGTCGAAAAACGCTTCACCCTTTCCATCCGCAGCCACCACAAACACCTTCGTACAAGAAAAGGAGATGATGTTTGGGGAAACTGAGTCTGAATCTGGAGTAAATGACAAGTTGATGCTGATGCTTGTGTTTTTCTTTTACAGGGGTGATGTTCACTGAAAATAAATAAATAAATAAAAGTCTCCTCTCCATCTCATTACAGATTCCACAGTAATCTGCAGTAATCTTATTTTATTGAAACATGGTTTTATATAAAACTGACGTGGTGATCTGTCCCGGTACTCGAACCTCGAACAACATCCTGGAGGACAGAAACCCCCCCTACTGCCGACAGTCAGACGTCTGGCTCATTTTGGTGATTGGATACTCTGGTCGGTAAAATGTTTCCCTGGCGAAGAGAGAAAGAACAAGAGTGAGTTTGATCACAATCAATCATTTGTCAACACAACTTGTCTACTATGGGTCTATAAGCATCCTACTGTATATTACACAAGCAAGGTATATATATATGTCATAAATATATTGCATATAGAAATTCATTAATATTCTACAAAGTGCCAGTGTCTCATGGCCTGGACAATGTTTAGTGTCTTCTATTTTTAAAGTCAACCAAAGTGATTGAATGTTGTTTTTATTGTAATATCAGCCCTGCAAGGCCACACAGTAATTTAACTGATCTTTTTGACCAGATAAGGTGCCGTACCTGTGTTCGGCAGCTTCCCTCCTCTGCTCAGTCTTCCTTCAAGTGGTCAATAAGCCCCTGCGTCTGTTCGGCCAGCTTCCTCTTCTCTGCCTGTTCCCTTTTAAGGGCCTCCTCGATTTTCTTGCCTTGGTAGATCTTCACCCCGGCGAACCCCAAACACAGCAACAGTGTCTTCAGGGCCAGGATGTACAGGATTATGGGGACATTGTCCAAAACCTGGGGACGGACAAAGAGAGTTCATGTCTGTTGTGTATTGACCGCCTAAGTTTGTCCCTTCACGCTCACTGTTACGCCCCCTTTATGTTACGTGCTTACGTTGTTGCAATCCCCTGTTCTGTGTACAAACTAATACAGGTTTGCGAGCAGTTCTCTAGATGATGGCAATGATTTAACGGATGTTCTATATGTATAGAGCGTTGGACTTCAACAGATCATTGGTTGTTTGCATTGGGGGCTGGACTTTAGAGAATAAGCTTCTAAGAAGGAAACAGCAGGTGTCTGACTTTTTTTCATTTTTCAGACGACATACTAACCTATGACTTTAATCCGTTTTCAGGCGAAATATTAACTTACTACTAACTGGAAAGGATGTCAATTTGCTAAAATAAAAATGTAGTTCACATCTAAAATTTACTACATCTAAAAAATACTTCTTTTCTCAAACACTGTTGGAATGGGTTTGCCTTTGACGTAGAACCTTTAATCTGACCTTTTGCCTTTTGATGATGGAGATGCTTCTTAACATTGACTCATCCTGGCCCATGCGATGTTTTCTTCAAGATTTAGAATAGACTGATATTGTTTGTTTGGTTGGCTGCTTGGTTGTTCATCATCAAAGTTATCATATTCTTTATCATCAAACATTTGTTATTTCTCAGTTTCTTTAAATTTTTGGTTGATTCAGCCCCTAAGCCAAGATGCCCCGCTGTGCAGCCAAGTCCAAAGCCGGCAAGAGTAAACGGATGCCATCCGTCCCAGTGACCCCAGCTCCAACGCAGGAGCTGGAAACTACTCCTTGTCGCTTAACCCACACCCAGTTGAATAATATCTTGATCAAGGAGGAAAGGGATGAGATAGTGAGGGACATTATGGATGAACTGACGAGCAAAGTCATGGACGGCTGTTTGAAGGTGTACGTTGAAAGACAGGTAAAAATTTGTTTTATTAAAATTTTTCTTCAGTATGAACATTATTTTACCACTTTATGAGATAAGACAACCACACATAATACATGTATATGTAACACCATGATGTTGCTTATCTTTGCCTTTCAGCTAGAACCTTTTTCCGCATCTTGGGCCAAGAACTACCTCACACAGATTTTAGAGCAACAAATCATGTGCCCGGATGAGGGAGAAGGACCAGAGGAAGCATCTAAAACTGAGGACTCAGAGCCAATGCCAGCAACCTTCGATTCCTGGTCTCGAGGAGGTGTGCCTGTTGTCATTGCTACTCCTCGATTATCTCATCCTACTTCTGCACAACAGGTAGACTACTCTTGATAGGTCTTCTTTGTATCCTTCTGCCGTATATCAATATATGTATTTTATTTTATTCACAGGAGGCTGACAACGTTCAGGTCCCAGCACAAACAGGACCAGGAGACGACCAGCAATGTGATGCAATGGCCCAAACAAACAGCTCTCCAAAGCAACCTGACAGGGAAACAAGCCCCAGGAGGCCTGTCAATAACAAGCAATGTAAAGTGCTTATTCCTCGGCCCCCACAGAAAGTTTGTCTTAAAAAAAAGCAGCAGTTAAATTTTCCTCCTAAGCCTGTTGCAGGCAAATTGCCGCCCATTCTGTCCTGTTCAGCAGCTAAAAAGGATGTGGAGGTAGTGGATAAAAGAGGAGAATATTGTGTTTATAACAATATGGCGGGGCCATCACATCAGTCTAAGGAATACCAATCCATACCAAGACTTGATTCCTCATCCCTGCCTCGACACGGCATCTTTCCTCAGTATGAGATTGTTGACAGTGACCAAACAAAACCCAATCCCAAGAAACCAAGTCGATTATCCAAACTGGTGTAGTTTTTCTGGAGTGCATATGTGGCCTTTCTCAATAGCAAGTATGCGAAGTACGGACTGGCGGACTTGGAAGTTTAGACTCGGCAAGTTCGAATGAGCAGTACAAACTCCAGAGGACACTGTACGGTCACCCTGCAATCAGAACTCTCTGCTTGTCTTGAGAGTACTCCGGTTATTTTCCTTCTTTTTCTTCTTCCTCTTCTTCGCAACTCTGAACCGTTTTAAAGATGCGGGGGAGGGACTTCTTGTGCTCGCTGGTATAGCCAAGGTGTCACACTGTAATGCAGTATGTGATGATGGATTCAATGGCACACCTGTAGAAATTAACCAGCAGCTGTTTTTTTTAACCTCTTCTCTGTAGGCTGCCTCGATGTTTTTAGTGATCCTGCCTATCACTATGGTGTCATCAGCACACTTAATTATGATGTTAGAATCGTAGATGGATTTTCAGTCGTGTGAAGAGGGAGAACAGGAGGGGGCTCAGCATACAGCCCTGTGGTGCTCCAGTGTTCAGTGTTATGGGGAAAACAGATGCTTGTCCATGCGCACCTTCGTCTCGCAATCTTATTGCGAGACTAATTTGTATTAGACTGCAACAGCTTCCCTAATAACGTGCAGAATAAATGTATGCACATAAATCCACTAATATAATGCAGCTTGCGCAAACATCACATATTGATGCATTGTGATTTTAATGGTAAAAACAACAATAAAAGCAAACAATTGTGAAAATATTTTATTCGTTTTTTACTATTTTGAATAGATTTTGACAATATTATATTGACTGTATGGGCATAGTCTAAAGTGCTGAATACAATAAAGTGGACCTTGTTCGATACCCTGTTTATTCTCATGACACGATCCAGAACTGATGTAAATCCTCACGATTGTCTGAGCTCCTGATTTCTTCTTTGTCCAGTGAAAAACAAGCTGATTGAACTTATAGTTCGGACTATCAACATTAGAACTAAATACTAATATACATATACATATCATCATCAGCACTTAATCCTAATATTTATGTAAATATCATCATCAGAACTAAACCACCTTACTATATAATTTCAACATTTCAGTCCGGTTTGTTTTATTTTATTTTTCAATTAAATCTGTTTTGTTGTGAGTAGTGATGTGTCCTTCCGTGTTGAGGCTTCGAAGCGTGTGTCGAGTAATCCAGGAAGACTTTTATGAAGCGCGTATCGAGGCTTGTGTTGATGACGTTTGTGGTGACGTTCAAAGCCTCGCGAGCCGGCCGTACCACGTGACTGAGTCAGGAAGTGGTTCGCGGGTTTGGCGTGAGAATCGAAATATAAGGGGCAGCGAAACGCAATGGATCCCCCCCCCCCCTCACATTTTGTGGACTTGGGACTTTATTGCACGTTTGTTTGCAAAAAGAAAAGAAACCGCCTGAAACCCAGCACTGTGGAAAAGTTGTTATTTTTAAATAAAAATGAATAAAATCCCGATAGTCCCTATTTTACGTGTTACATGTTACAAGTAACACAAGCACATTCACATCACAACCCTCTGCCCAATTTGTTTCCACTTTCCCTTTTGACCCCGCCATTGTATCATAAAGACAGACACCATATTAATAAGTTCATAATTTATGTATTGGAATCACAAACATCATTCATTCATTTATTCAATTCAAAGCTTCACACACCAAAGCCATGGTGTCATTATAATCACTCTGCCTGTTTCACATTTATTGTCCACTTGATGGCACAGTAGAGCAAATGAAGCACCATGAAGCTTCGGCCCATGAGTGAACCAATTGGATGGAAAGCGTCAATGCTGCATGAAGCTTCATCTCGCCATCACTAGTTGTGAGTGTAAACTATAAACTGTAGAAACTGAAAACATCTATGCTCAGGACGTGTTATTCTGTTTTGAAAGCATTACTACTGTACATTTTGTGCGATCTCCTGATATAAATAAAGTTGTTTTAATAAAACCATCACAGTGTAAGTGCAGTCGGATTCCGCACAGTGTCTCTCCTTTCCTAACTCCTTACGTCTCCTCCTTAACATCTTTACTTGACCTCGCGTCGTTTTCCATCGGAGTGAAGGAGTAGTGGTTAGGAAAGGAGATTATTTGGACTTTTTGAACGCAGCCCATATGGCAGCCTGCTCCTGCAACCTATCTCGCTGTAGTCGACGAGCGGGCGGGCTCGATGAGCATCGAGCCAATTGCCGCTCACCGCTTCAGCCTCTCCACCAATCAGGACAATCATTTCCTGTTAGCAAGTTTAGCTAACCCTGTGCACACGTGAGAGCGCAAGAAGGAAGAGTGGTCTGGATCTAAACTAAAGATATCAGGAGTTATCGTCAACCTGAGAACACATCAGACATGAAAAAGGAGCAGACAGACGCAGAGGAGCCGCTGGAGGTGAGATAGGACGCGTTTAGCATGAACCTAGCTTAGCTCCACGGTGTTAACTCACTGCTGCATGGATGTTGCTCTCATGCTTTACTTACAACTCTACAGTCACGTTACATTGGTTTCCAATACCTACAGCGTTATTGAAACAGAATGACGGTGGTTTGACAAACAACAGAGTTAACGCTCATACAATACTGCTCCTAAATGGTTGAAGTCACGTCTCACAGAGGATTTTATGTTTACATGGGTAATCATATTTCATAGTCAGCTCCACTGACGTGCGGAGTACCACAAGGTTCTGTTCTTGGCCCAGTTTTTTCCACGTATCAGTCATTTTAATGGAGACTTCAATCACTGCAACGCAACCAGATAATGTTAGTCACCTGAGAAATTTAACTTAGTGTTTAACGGCTATCAAAAAAATGATGTCTTGTCATCTTTCTGCAGCTAAAGTCAGAAAAAGTATTAATATATGGTCCTGACCATCTAGCAGGCAATTTTCAACCTTTTATTGGTCCATTGGCAAGCGGAATTAAATCCACACCCAGAAACATGGGTATCACATTTGATTCGCAACAAAATGTTGAAGCCCATGACATAACCTTATTAAATCTTTAGGAGCTACTAACTCTCAATGCTCCAAGCCCTAAATCTAAAATCTTCTAACAACGATTCCTGGTAGTTCCTAAGTCAAGGCTGTTAAATCGGGGTGACCAGGCTCCTGCCATCAGGGCCCCAAGGCTCTGGAATTACTTGCCAGAGGAGATTAGACTTGTCAGCACTTTTTAAATCGATGCTTAAAATATATTTTTTTATAAGAAAGCCTATTAATGCCTGATTTTTAACTGGTTTTAACAGATGTTATTGTTTAAATATTTCATTTGATTTTCTGTGTTTTATTCCCATGTATTTTGTGTAGCACTTTGTAACCTTGTCTTGATATATCCTGAAATAAAGTTTTACTAGTATGATAACATAACATTTATCACATTCATCACCTTATGGTGTTCCCATCTATAATAATAACAAACATGTCAGAAGTTGAGTCAGTCTGAGGTGTTGTTGCTGCTGCCTCATGTTGTGCTGTGTGTTGTTTCACAGATGACTCCCTCAGATTCCGCTCATGAGGCGGAGGACACTGAGGCTCCTGTCAAAGCTAAAAGGAGCAAACCTGATGACAAGGTGGTCTACCACCCGGTGAAGCTGTCTCGAAGTGACCTGTACAGACCTCCCACTGCACAGGAGCTCAACCAGCTGAAGGAGGCGGAGAGCCTGTTTCACTGCAGCCTGCTGAAGATGCAGGTGAGACCTGAGAGAGAAGCGTCATCAGAGACATGAAAAGGAAATGAATTTGTCTTAATTCAAGCCTGTTGTACTGTGTAAACATTAAACTTTCACACACTCTTAAATCTATCAAAACTGACAGATGGAGGAGCTGCTGAAGGAGGTCACACTGAGTGAGCACAGGAAACGGCAAATAGATTCCTTCGTCCAGACAGTCACCGGGCTGCTACAGGCTGTGCCAGATTCACCAGAGGTTGAGGTTTGTAGAGAACAACTTTGTGACTGGGATAGTTAGCTTTATCCCTTTCATTCAGCTCTCTACAAAGTCGCACATAGACCCATGCAACCACTTTTTTAAAAACTCTTATCTCTGTGTTCAGGTTAGTGACCTGTCTTGGCTGTCAGGTGCAGTTAAGATCCCTTTCCTCCTGATGCCCAAAATGACAAAAGGCAGGTTCCACATGACAACTCCTGCCTCTGTTGATCTGATCGGCAGCTACCCCCTGGGCACCTGCACCAAACCACGCATCATGGTGGACCTGGCTGTCACAATCCCAGGAGTAAGTCACCTGCCTCCTTTTTACAGGCTGAATGCAAAACAAATATTAGATTCTAAGAGACACTGACCTCTTCTGTTCTGCTAATCCCTCTGTTATTAGAATGTCCTCCACCCAAAGGACGTCTTGAACCAGAGGTATCCGAGAAAAAGAGCACTGTACCTCGCGGGCCTGGCCCAGTATCTCGTATCCTCATCCGAGATTGGAACCATGCGTTATTCATGTCTCCACGGGAACCGACTCCGACCCGTCCTGCTGCTGACCCCTCCTGGTATCTAACTTTTTCATTCACACCATACTGACAGCCTATAAGGGCATTGAATTTAGTTTTCATTGGATGGATTTTAGCAGTGACTCTTCTTTGTATGTGCACATTGATAAAAAAGTATGTTTTTATCTGTCTATGATTGCGAGACATGATCTGTTGTGGTGTCCATTCAAGACTCTTCCAGCTTCATGGTGCGCGTGCATGCGTGTCCACCTCCTGGGTTCTTCAAGCCCAGTCGTTTTCATCCCCAGAGGAATAATATCCGGACAGAGTGGTACACTGGACTGCAGACGGCCCCGTCTGGTAAGGCTTATTCTTTAGATATTATCCATACATTTTTCTCAGACAATGATCATAGGGAAATCCTGGAAATATCGCTTTCAAAACCTTTGTCTTTTCTCGTTTTCTACAGAGAGCAGTGAACCACCCACTCCACATTACAACAGCTCTGTTCTGGGGGATTTACTGCCCAGGGCTCACCTCCAGTTTCTTTCTGCTGTCAGCTCCCAGTGCTCAGCTTTTTCAGAAGGGGTGGCTTTGCTCAAAGTCTGGCTTCGTCAGAGAGAGCTCGACCAGGCAAGAGGCTCATTTGATTGTTGCACAGAGCTTATGTCCCTTTTGTATTCTTCTGACCCTGTTTATCTCTGTCTTACAGGGCACTGGTTGTTTTAATGGCTTCCTGGCTTCAATGCTGCTGGCCTATTTGCTAACCACTCGCAAAGTCAGTA